>NC_081413.1:396590552-396890761 GCF_030272615.1 Cryptomeria japonica
AAGGTTCAAGATGAAAGATGATTAACCAAATGCTATGCAAATGTGAACAAAAGTTAAAATAAGAGATTATCTAATTAGCTAGTGTTGATTTTAAACAAAAAGAGTGAATATGATTGATTTATACTAAATGCTCTCTCTAAAAATGACTATAATGTAAATGCATACAAGTTTTCAAGATCTGGATTATGAAGAAATTGGCTCTATTTATACGAAAAAGGGAGCAATGGATGGTTGAGATTGAGTAATCTCAACAAGGGTCGGGATTGAATGGTTTATGATCTATGTGAGGACTTTCAATCCAATCCCAGGATGACAAATGTCAACATGAGATGGGTTGAGAGGAGAGGGAATAAGCATTAAATGTTTGACATGACCTGAGGGTTAACTTGAGAGGTAAGGTTAATGTTAAGTTGAGTGAATAAATTCATTATTCAAAGAATAATGCTTTTATCCAATGGATAAACTCTTGTGCAAGAGTTAGTGAGGATAACCATGGTCAAAGCAATAAATGCTTGAGGAGACACATGGGTTACATGAGGGTTGAGTTAGGGGTCAAAGTCCCTAACCATGGGTGCAAGTGGATTTAACCATAAATGGTCATGTAAGAGCCATTAGTGGTTTGGAAGATTTTTAGAGGTTATCTTGTTGGACACATAAAGCATTAAATGCTTTTCAAAGACTTTGGAGTCTTTGAGAAGTGACTCCAAGTTGCTTAGGAATGTGACAATAATTAGGGGATGGATTAGGCTAATTAGGAAGGGGTTTAGAAGAATCTAGAAGGGGATTAGGATTGCAAGTGGGTTTGGTGGGTGAGGGAAAATATGATTTTAAAAAAAATAAAATTCATTTATTTCAACAAATAGGTGCAAGTTGCATTTTTAGGAGAATGCAAGTGGGGGGGGGGGATTTAATGATTTAAATAAAAAAATTATTTAATTTATTTAAAAGAGGAAAGGGGATTAAATTGAATTAATTAAAATAAATTGAATAATTTATTTAATTAATAGGAGAATGTTTGAAGATGAATTAATTAAATGTTAATTTAATTAACTGATGGCTAGTGTGTTTTTAATCAAATAAATAGCAAATATCCATTTAATTAAATGGACAGATTTATGTGACTGCAGTTTCCATAAGCAAGTAAAGGGAAAATTCAAGTTTAGCCTTAAGGCCACAAGGAGAGTGTCAGAAGCATGATAGCAGATCCAAAGCAATAGTCTCAGACCTTTGTGACATATTTGAAGTCACAACAGTCAACAAAAATAGTTTGCAGCCAGTTTGAGTAAGCCTAAAACCTAGTCATAGCAAGATTAGTGCACAACAAAGCAGGAGACCTCAAAGTTGTAGTCATCAACAAGAGCCATTCATAGGAAAGATCAAGGTTGCTCATAATCTCAAATGCATTGCTAAACCTTCAAAGTACAGTCATAATGCCACAAAGCAACAAAAAGTCAATAACAATAATGGAGCTATAGTCAAAAGGTTCCTTGAAGGCAGTGAGTTCTTGAGAAAACATAGTCAAAACAGAGACATCTCAAAAAATAACAAGTGTTGTGAATAGTCCTAATCACCCTAAAGAATAAAGTCAATCTCATCAAGCTATCAAGATAGTTAGACTCAAGTGTAATCACAAGCTTCTACAAACATGAATCATTTCCAAAGATCACTCAAGCAATCAAGGATCAATTCACAATTAGTTAGAAGCTTAAAGAGGAGTTTTGAGAGTAAATGTGGCAGTTCAAGCTCAGTTAGAACTCCCATATGGGTTAGTCACCACTTGAGACTTCTTTTGGAGCAGTTAGCTTTCGATTAGGAGTACTTTTCAACACTATTTTGCATGATTTCTCCTCAATTGAGACCCAAGGGCTATTTTCATGCAGATTTGAAGATAATATCAAGGGGGAAGTAGTTAGTTAAATCTGAGTTCTTGGAGGTGAGAGGTGCAGGTCATTATCAGTCCTATCTTTCAGTCAAGAAAAGCTCTCCTCTTCTATTTATCTTCTTCTCTTCCTCATTCTTTCTAGTTGTTTTTTCTCTGCCCTTTGCTTTTCAACTGGGCATGAAGATTATAGCTCATGGAAGAATTTTCAGTTGTAACAACAACTCTTTTAAATTTTCAATAAAAGGATAATAGTTTTCCTTCTTGATACTTTATGTTTTGTGTTGAATGAAAGATTTGATGAAGTTCATGTGATTCATTGTTAGAATTCTCTTATTTTGTCTCTTTCAAACAACATTAATGAGATAAGATGCATAGTAATTACAAGTTATAGATTGTGTTTATCTAGTCTTAGTAGTTTGAAAGCTGTGAAAACTCATTGTTTTCCTTCAAGCAAACTCTAAAACCGGCCCTTTTCTATGAAAAATTGATGTATTACATGCTTTGTTGAGCTGTGAAAAACAAGGTTTCTTTTGTTAAGATGCACATTGTGAGTTAGTGTAGCTGATTAGGTTTATTAAACATTTCAAGGTGAATCACCTCTTAGGATAGGTTTAAATTTAAGCATTCTTCCTATCCCTTTTCCCATCAAGTCAATTTTGTAGGAGGTTTCATCAAAGAGAACCAACTCACTCTGGAGGTTGATTTCCACTGTAGGCAACCCAAAGGCCTGGAAATCTTCCAATATTTCACAAGATTGTTGAGCTTCCAGCTGAGCATTCACAGGTGTAATCTTGGTGACAACACATGCATCTGTATTCATTCACTACTTCACATGCATGATCAGACACTATTTTGTTGTATAAATATTTTATCAACATACAAATGTGATAACCAAATAATGCATCATTCACTCTTTGAAAATGATTGAAACTATTCTTCAATACCAACTGGGAATAGTACTCATACACAACAACTTGTCTCTTGTCTCCTGAAATAGACAAACCTGGGAAATTCCTCATAGAAGTTGTTGTGTATACTAGATAGGAAGTCATGTAGAGCTTGACGTTAGTTGGTGCTTTGGTGAGTCTCTTAGATATCACATCACTTATTTGCTTCCCCCAAAACATCTTCTTCTTGTTTTGTCTAATGACATGGAAGTACTGATACATCAATTCATAATAGGTGTTTGAAGTAGGAAGCCCTTTCAACCTACTTAGGAGAGCAACCAAGTCATTTACCTCTTCAAGAAGATCACTTCTAGGAAAGGTTTTTGGGCACCTGGCAATTGTGTGCCTTGAGGTCTTCAACCAATTCTCATTCATATTCTTCCTACACTTATCTAAAATCATGTCATAATAAGCTTGTGTTGACTGCATGGTGATATTAGAATAATTTTCAATGCTTCGACACATGAAGATAGTGTTAAATAAGTCTTAATCAAGTTTGATTAACTTTCTACCACTTGTATCCTTCACACTCCTACTAACATGATCAAAATGATTTGCAATTGCCATGACAAATTCAAGATCCTGAGCAGACATGAGGAATGCTAAAACTAGATGAATACCACTATTAATGGTGGGTTCCATCTTATAGTATGAAGGTGGATTCTCAATTCTCTTAAGAAACTCTGCAAGGTCCATATGTCCTATTTCAGTGTCCCTTATATGATCAATATTTATAGACATTGACGAAGGAGGGAAGATCAGATGTGAATCTTGCTTTTTGAACTTCATGGCCTTCTTCCCCAGAGATGGTTCTGCCATTTGTACAAGAATGGAATTGTAGCATAGAACAATCATCAATACTTGAGAAGAGAAAACCTCAACTATCTTGATCATTTTTAACTGAACAAGCTCATGAATGTGTTGCATTTGGTGTCATCGGGGTTATTAAAACCTGCATTGCATCATGGTAAAACAAGTTTAAATCGAGCCTACAAACCCTATTTATATGTGTGTGCATTTGGTGTAATTTGGGTTTGTAGGCCCGAATTACACTTATGGCTAAGTGTGGCTCAAAGGTGCAATTCGGGTTCGTAGACCCAAACTACACTTGGTAAAAAAGGTTAGGTGTAGTTCAAACCTATGGACCCAAACTGCACTTGGGGAAAACTTGTTATAGGTGTAGGTCAGACCCATAGGTTTGAACTACACTTATAAAGTGCATAAGACAAAAATGGTGTAGGTCAAACTTATGGGTTCACCATACACCAAAGAGGAAAAAACAAAGTGCAAAGCAGATCCATAAGCCTGCCCTACACTAGGGAACACAGATTGAAAAAAAATAAATAGGACAAACGTATATGATTGCCCTACACTTGCATTGGTTGAGTGGTAAGGTGGGGTGTGAGTTCATAAACTTGAACTCCACCAAATATTGGTGTGGTTCAGGTTTACAAACTCGAACCCCACCCTCAGTGCAAAATGCAAAGGAAGGACTTGGGCGCTGCTTGGGTTCACCAACCTGAGCAACACCAAGAATGTGGTGTTGTTCGAGATGATAAACCTGAACAACACCAATGATGTAGGTGCACAGTCACAATATGCCATTGAAAGGGTAGATAAAGATGGGTATTTGGGTTGGAAACCCCAACTACCACTCACAATTAAGGGAAAATGGAAAAGGCACAAGAATTTGGTTCATGTAAAATCCAAATAGCATAACAAGGAAAAAGAATTGAGGTTTTTCTTAAAACCCAAATGAACCAATCTCTGCAACATATTCAAAAAAAGAAAAAACAAATTGAAATACAAAGAAGAATAAATGTTATCGGTAATGGGAAAGAATCCTGCAAATTTGAAGGAGAAGCACGTACCAATAGCAGATCATCAGCTAGAGCAAGTTCATCGATTCCAGCGGCCAGATGACTATGGACCAGCGGTATGTGAATTTGAATTTTTGATTTTTATGCATTTTTGATAGGTTTTTTTAGCTTGTCCAAGTTGAGTCAAAATAATAGCGCTAAAATTGTGTTTTGGCGTTGTTGTCAATTTAATTAGTGCTATTGTGCCGCTATAGCGCTATTGTATAGTGGTTTTAGCGTGTTTGCAAATTGTAGTGCTATTGCATAGTTGATTTAGCACTTTTGTATGTTTAGCGCTATTGAGCATGGCTTGTAGCACTTTTGTTTTTATGTGGCGCTATTGTATAGTTGTTATAGCGCTATTGTTGGTTGAGCACTATTGTAGAGTTGTTATAGCGCTATTGTTGGTTGAGCACTATTGTGTAGTTGGTTTAGTGCAGTTGTCGGCACATTAGCACTATTGTTTGCGAAGTAGCACTATTGTGAGGAAAATAGATGCCCCAGTGTGTTGAAAGAGAATCTCCCAATGCCAATGATGGATGAATGGGGATGCAAGTTATTTTGAACCATAGCAGCCCTATTGAGACTTAGGTCATTAGGATAAATGTCTGTTGTAGTCTAGGTGTGCCATGATTGCTTACCTGTTGAGACCCGAAGATACTTGATCAAAGTATCTGTTGATAGTCTAGGTTTAAACTTAAGAAAGTTTGAAACAAAACAACTGATGAGGATCATTGATGCACGTGTGTAGGAGGAGCTTCATGTCTTACAGATGTGGGAGAGGCATCCAGCCACACAGGTGCTACGGGATTGATTGACAGAGGCCGAGGTTGATTGCATTGTAGCGACATGCATGTACGATGTTATGTATATGCCCATGATTCAGACAAATCATGGTTTGATCACAGCATTGGCAGAGCGGTGGCATAGTGAGACATGCACGTTTCACTTAGCGTAGGTGGAGATGATAGTTACACTGGAGGATGTATGGCGCATCCTACACATTCCCATTCGAGGAGAGCTGGTGACGTATGATCGATCTTGGGGGACAGCAGCAATGCAGAGATTGATGAGGATGTATTTATTGACGATGGTTCAATAGCATGGGAGGATATAGCTACCTTGTATGAGCCATTACCATCTGTGTTATCAGGGATTGTTGGGGGACTTCTATGTCTAGATCGACGATCGCACGGACTGGCCTTTGGTTGTGGCTAGGTTATAGAGTAGATGATGACAGAGGGGACCCGCTTTGCATGGGGATCGTGTGTGCTATCACACTTATATCAGGAGCTACATGAGGTAGTATACCGAGAGGTGAGCTCATTGGGAGTGGGGATCACTCTTCTTCATATTTGGGTGTGGGAGCACCTTCTTGTACCTTGACCGGTGAATCTAAGATTTAGGGTAGTAGACCAGCCCTATGTATATATGTATGGTGGTATGATGAGTCAGCCCCACTTGGGGAAGTTGGAGTGGTGGCGGCAGGCACTGGACGATTTAGATACAGTGATCTCGAGGTCGTATATTGAGTGTGAGCCTTGGGAGGATGATGCAGAGGCCTTGCCATATGTGTTTATAACACAATACCTCATTGGTAGGACAACCTACAATGTGGAGAGACAAGTACCTGGGAGAGTGTTGAGACAGTTTGGACAGAGGCAGGGATTGCCAAGTGGATTTGGAGAGTATGCACGGGTGGTCCAAGAGAGGTTCCAGTGGGGGCTAGTACTACCCTATGATCAGGCTTTGGCAGAGTTTCAGACTCTACAGGCGAGACCATGGCAGATTAGGCTAGGGATGGTAGATGCAGGGGTGTCAAATGAGTACACTTAGTACATTGTGGCACATCCGATTTCGTAGATATCAGATCCAGCGGAGCCTATTCCATCCTTCGAGGAGAGGAGACAGAGACAGAGGAGGAGAGGAGGTTGCATAGGTGGACGAGGGAGAGGGGATGGAGGTGGTGGGGATGGAGGAGGTGGTGGATTCAGAGGTGGAGGTGGGGGTGGTGGATGGTTACAGTAGAGAGGGAGAGGTGGGAAGCCTTTGCGGTTATCACGGGGACCTTTGATGTAGGGAGGCATGAGATTAGGTGGCAGGGATGCAGGGGAGGGATAGGCACCTATGGATACAATGGAGGGAGCCACTGGAGAGGCACCTATGGATACAGGGGAGGGAGCTACTAGAGGAGATTTGCTGGATCATATGATATTAGTTTTTCAGACGCGACTAGAGGATATGGAGGTGGAGGTGGCAGCTAGAGATGTGCAGCTTTTTGCATTAGAGTCAGAGTTGATTGTAGTGCTACGGGAGAGAGATCAGGCCATTGATAGGGTTATCTAGTTACAGGAGAGAGTTCGGGCCTTGGAGGGAGTACAGGGACATGGGCCATCGACTGATTCCCTGGCGAGAGAGTTGCGGAGAGTAGGTGCAGAGGTTGATTAGTGGCAGGGTCTATATGAGCAGAAGGTGCCATCTAGTCGGTGGACACTGAGTTATTCATAGATGCATCAGGAGAGATCAGAGCGATCTCAGAGGATGCAGAGCAATGGTGGTGTGATGGGTCCTCCACGACGAGGTAGTGCAGGTGGTGCATGGGGTAATGGGGGAGCAGGTCATGATGGTGGTGCAGCATCTGGTTAGAGTGGCATCTGAGATAGCATTTATGTATGTTATCATATTGTCATTTTGGACTGTGTCTTTGATGGCTCTTGGTAGCCAATATGTTTGGACTTCATTGTACTCTGATACATGTATGTTTTTGCGATGATATGATATATGAGGAAATCCCATCTTTTATGATGATATGCATGTTGATGATATGTATGGATTTTATGCAGGATTATGATCTATAATGTATGGTTAGATGGATATTTGTACTTGCTATATGTATGCATTGACGAGATGATTCCTATATGCATGGTTTATGATGATTTAGTTGATGTCTATATGCATGTTTTATGAATGTGATGCTAACATGTGGATGCAGGTTGATATGCATGATTTATTGGTGCAATTCTTGATGTATGTAATGCCATGATGATGATGTATGCATAATGAAATGATATATAGACAGTACTTGTGCTTTTATGTTGATGAGATGATGATATGCAGTGATGTTTGATGTAATGTATAAATGATTTATGTAAATGCATCTAGATGGTTAAAATGAATGCAATATGGATAAACAAATGTAAAGTACAAATGTTTATATGATTATATCTAAATGAATGTATATGTAAAATGTATAAACCAATGTTGAGACAAATGGTTTTGTTATGATTTGATAAAATATGACTAAGAGAAATGATAATGTTTATGATAATGCAACTCGTGGGTAATGAATAACTACACCTTAATGCAATTTAAAAGGATAATGAATGCTTTCCAATGAATCCTAAATGAAATTTTATTGTAAGATGTAATGAATGGGTATAAGAATATACTAGATGGATAAATGAATGCACTTAACTAATGGATAGATAAATAAACGTATGCAACTATGGAAATTTAAACAAATGTATGGTAAACAAGTTTAAATGATAATAAATTTTGAGTTTGAGTAATACTAAATGAATGCATAGTAATGGCTAAAAATGGTGGTAAATGCAAAGGATGACAAATTTATCATGCAATTGAATCTAAATGTGGTGATTGTGCAACGATGGAATGATAATGAACTTTAGGTATGTAAATGCAACTAAATGATATTAAATGCACTTGAATGAATATCAAAGAATGAGGTTAATAAAACCTATATGCAAGTACATGATAATGAATTAGGTGTATTTAAATGAAACTAAATGTAATGAAATGATGGTGTGCTCATGATAGATGAATGCAAGGTTGTTTAGACTTTGCATGATGCACTTATGATGTATCAGAGAACTCTGTCGTGACTGTATCCAAGACCAATTCGCTTTTCAAATAACTTCTCATATTAATCTTGTTCACACTTGCATACAAAACCATGCATATGAATAATGAATGATTAAATGGATGGGTGACATGCAACGGAATGCAATATAAACAGATGAGATGGAATGACGATCCATGGTGCCTTATTTTCATCATTGAGCATGGTAGTATCAATCTTGGATGAGGCAATAGGAACCAAGGATGGAACATTGTACCTGCAACAAACAACATAAATAAAGAATAAAGAATAAAGAATATGGACCCTCCATAATGGTTCATGCACATATGGTCGAGGTATACACTATAGTCAGCAAGTCGTAGTGATCCATGACTGTATTTTGCATAAGATCACGTAGCTTAGTGAACTTCCCATGTAGACACCATTAGTACATGCCCAAGAACTTCATTGGAATAAATCGCAGAAT
Organism: Cryptomeria japonica; assembly: GCF_030272615.1. NCBI lineage: Eukaryota > Viridiplantae > Streptophyta > Pinopsida > Cupressales > Cupressaceae > Cryptomeria > Cryptomeria japonica. Next base: position 396,599,587 of record NC_081413.1, read on the forward strand.
ATAAACAAACAAAATGATACTTAGGAACCATCCTGGCCACTCTAATCACTTGTGGATATCTTGGAGTAGCGTAGGAACCTGATATAAATGAATACATAACCTACAAATCAACCAAGTATTTGATAGCTTAAACAAAATTTTCTTGTCAAAGAAAATGTTATCATGTCTTTGTTGTGGAAAGGAAGGATGCATCCTTCTTAAGACAGTTTGCGAGTCGGTGTTCATTGTTTGGTTGATGTGATAAGTGGTCATCATTTGAGTATTTCACAATGTTTGTTTGGTATCTGCTAAAAAAGCGTATGTACAAAAGCATTGTCATATTTTTGATTGATTTTTGATGTTTGATGATGTTTTTGGATTTTGTGATTGTTTTTTTTTTTTTTTTGTATTTTGATTGTTTTCAAATGTTTTTGGCATTTTGTGAGACAGTTTTGAATGAAGAACCCAATGAATCACAAGTAATGCAGAATCCACTTCCATCAATAGGATAAGGGCATTGCCCCCAGTTTAGACATGACTATGAAAAAGCGGGATGAAAGATGCATGAAGTACTATCCTTGATTGCAAATCAATAACAAGCCATGGTTTTGCCTGATGGATGTGTGGATGCACTAAATGTGATCGCAACAAGCCCAAAAGACAATGGAGTTATAGCCTTTACAAGTGGCACCTGTTTGCCCGGTTTTCACCATCACACTTACCCAAGGTGCCACCGGAGTGGTTGTTCACCATTTGGATGCATGATTTTTCTTTACTATTTTGATTTTTTTTTTTTCAATTTTTTTCAGGACATTTATCTGAATGTTTTTGGTGTTTTTTTGGTATGTAAGGGAGCCTGATGCTCTATACAACTTATGTATAAAACCATTTGAGGTGCATGCTATTGATTGGATCTGTGAGCGGTTCTCCTTTTGAAGTAGCCAACTGATATGCCCCAGACCCAAATACGGCAGTGATAACATATGGACCCAGCTAGTTTGATTCAAACTTTCCCTGATGTTCTTTGTTTGGTTGGTTACGAGGATTCTCTCGAAGAACAAGATCACCTACCTCAAATGTGTGAGGTCTAACTCGATGTTTATAGCTTCTGCTCATGCGCTGCTGATAGGCTTTGGGGTGATTGTATGTAGCTTGTTGTTTCTCATCAAGTAGCTCTAAGTCTTGAAGACGTGAGACTCTATATGTTTTATCATCTATGAGATTATGCAAGGAAACCCATAGAGATGGTATCTCAACCTCAATAGGAAGGATGGCTTCTACGCCATAGACTAGTGAGTAGGGAGTTGCGCCTATAAGGGTTCGAGTGCTAGTTCGATATGCCCATAGTGTTGGATTCAATTGAATGTGCCAATCACGACCGACATCATTGATTGTCTTCTTGAGGATTCTCAATATGTTTTTGTTTGATGCTTTGGCCTGACCATTTCCTTGTGGGTAATAGGGAGTGGAAAAGCGGCGTTGGATGTGAAACTTCTCACAGAGCTCACGGACATCCTAATTTTTGAAAGGAAGACCATTATCTGTGATGATGGACATGGGTACACCATACCGACAGATGATGTAATTAAGGATGAATGAGGTGATCTGCTTGCCGGTGACTTGGGTAAGTGGAACAGCTTCAATCCACTTTGTGAAATATTCAGTAGCGGTAATGATGAACTTATGGCCGTTGGATGAAGATGGATGGATCTTACCCACAAGTTCATGTCCCCATTGACAAAAGGGCCATGGTGTTGTGATTGGTTGCAATTCCTATGTTGGTGCATGTATCAAGTCTCCATGAATTTGGCATTTCTTGCATTTTTTGACAAAGTAATAGGAGTCTTTTTCTATGGATGACCAATAGTATCCAGCGTGTATGATCTTCTTTGCTAGGGATGGGCCACTTGTGTGAGTTCCATAAATTCCTTCATGTACCTCTTCCAAGGCCTTTTTTATCCCATCCTATTCCAGACATCGAAGGAGAGTACCATCAAGACTGCGTCGGTATAGGGTTTCAACAATAATGGTATATCGAGCAGTTTGGCGAATGAAGATTTTACGTTGGTTATTCGATTGGTTAGGAGGAAGTGTGTGATTGCAGAGGTAGGTGTAGAACTCACCATACCATGGGGATTCAGAACTGATAGGGTGACATATCATCTCAGATTTGGGGATATCATAATCGATAATCCAAAGTTGTTCCACCAAGAACTCATAGCGTGTTGAATTCTGTGGAAGATCTAGGAGAGATGCGATGGTAGCCATAGCGTCAGCAGCTCGATTTTGATCTCTGGATATCTGCTTAAAGGTGATAGTAGTAAATGATGCCTTTAAACTTTCCACCATTTGCTTGTACGACATGAGTTTGTCATCCTTGGTCTGATATTCATCTGTTACTTGTCGGATGACCAGTTGGGAGTCGACATATATTTGTAGCTCTTTTAACTTCCATTGGACAACTAGTCAGAGTCCTATGATCAAGGCCTCATACTCAACTATGTTGTTTGTGCATGGAAATGTGAGCCTGTAAGACTTCGGGATGTTGTCACCTTGAGGTGTGATAAACAGAATGCCTGCCCCCGAGCCATGCCTAGTGTATGAACCATCAAAGTATAGTTTCCATGGTTGTGTTGCTGTGATCATGAATCTCTTCATCTAGAAAATTGGAAATGAGAGGATGATCGCCTATGAGTGGTGCATCGGCCAACTGATCTGCAATAACTTGACCCTTGATAGCCTTACGGTCCACATTCTCGATGTCAAATTCACCTAGAATCATCACCCATTTGGCCAAGCGGCTTGTCAATGTTGCTTTGGTGAGTAAGTACTTTAGTGGATCGATCTTGACAATGAGTTATACTTTATGTGTTAACAGACAATGCCTCAATTTAGTGGTTGTCAAGATTACTTCTAGGCAAGCTCGCCCAATAGGTGTGTAATTGAGTTCATAGCCGACCAGTGTGCGAGAGATGTAGTAAACAACACACTCTTTCCCTTCTGCATTATGTTGTGCCAGTAGTACACCCAATGTTGTATTTGTTGCTGAAATATAAAGCAATAAAGGTTTACTCGGATCCGGTGGGATAAACAATGGTGTATTCATGAGATAGTCTTTAAGCATCTGGAATGCTTGCTGGCATCTGGTATCCCATTGAAAGTGGATGTTCTTGTGTAATAAGTGTGTAAAGGGGTGACACTTATTTGCTAGTTGTGCAATGAATTTTCGGATGGATTGTAGCCGCCCTTGTAATGTCCTTAGCTGACTGGTGTTCCGTGGAGGTGGCATGTCCATGATTGCTTGGACCTTTGTAGGATCGACCTCAATGCCTTTGCTTGAGACAATGTATCCTAGAAGTTTCCTTGAGGTTACTCCAAAGACACATTTCTTTGGGTTGAGTCGAACATGATATTGTTCTAGTCTATCAAAGATTTTATCTAATATTTCCAGATGACCTTCTCTTGTGAGTGATTGTGCCAGTAAGTCATCAACATAATCTTCCATTATGGTATGCATCATATCATGAAAGATGGTTGCCATTGATCTTTGATAGGTCGCTCCTGCATTCTTTAGACCGAAAGGCATTAGATTCCAGCAATATGTCACCCATGGACAGGTGAAGGCTATCTTATGTTGATCCTCTAGTGCTCTCTTTATCTAGTTGTACCCTGAAAAGCCATCCATGAGAGAAAGCATGGCATGTCCTGTTGTTAGCTCTACGATTATGTCAATGTTTGGTAGAGGGAAGTCATCTTTAGGACATGCCTTGTTTAGATCTCTAAAGTCAGTATAGATATGGATGCCCCCATTTGGTTTGTTGGTAGGAACAATGTTGGATATCCAATCTGTGTAATCAATTGGTCTAATAAAACCAACATCCAAGAGTTTCTTAAGTTATGCTTTCATTAGTACCGCAATCTGGGGATGCATCTTGCGAAGCTTCTTCTTAATACGCTTAGCTCCTTCTGCTACAATGAGGTGATGTATGACTAAATCCGGATCAAGACCAGGCATGTCTGCATATGACCATGCAAAGTTGATATGACGCTTCTGGAAGAATTCGACAAACTTAGGTTGTTCCTCTGGAGTTAAAAGAGATGCCAGATGTATGTGGTGAGGAGTTTCAGGAGTCCCTACGATGAATTCTTTTGTCTCTTCAATAAGGAGTTGATCATTCCTGCTATGTAATAGAAGGGAGAATGTCAAACCTTTCATCCTCAGGTGCCTCAGAGAGGTTTTCACCATTGGATACGCTCTTTCTTTTTACTTTTGTGGGATCAAACAGTGCCACAGTGTGGTTTTCAATGGAAGATCCATGTTTTATTGTTATATTTTTGCAACTGAAAGGTTTGGCATATGCACCAATGTATGTTGCGCTATTAAGTTCAATGGCGAATCCAACTTTGTGATCCTCTCTTGGTATGTTATCCCGTAGTTCCAAAAACTAATGATTGCCTCATCATTTTGGAAATGGTCAAGACATGGGGGATTAGGTTTGTTCCATTCAATGAGTTCAGGATGGATAATGGGCATCACCTCATCGATCAGGTTAAGTTCATGAGATGTTTCAGTGAGGGTCAAGACGTTGTGGTGAAGGTCGTTGATGGTACTCTGCCTATCAGAATCAAGCATAGGATGTGATGTAGGGTCTGTGGAAGATGTTTTCAGTTCAGGAATCCAAGAGGTCTTTATCTGTGCTTCTCTGTAAACAGGGATGTCTTTGTGAGGTGGAGGTAGTGATGTGTCTTCCTCATCTGAAGTATTAAGCTGGACGGAATCAAATTCCCACTCATGTGAGTCAGTCTCTGAGTCACTTTCCAGTATCTGATTACATTACCATACTAGGATGTCCTTTGAGTTAAACACTGCAGGTGTGATTGATTGATGTACCATTATAAATGAAATGATTGGTGTTGCAGGAAGGATTATGGGGATTAGTGAATCTGATACGGGGAGTATCAGTGTTGTTGAATCTGATGCTTCTATTGGAATTGATGCTAGCATTGATACTGTTGGGGATTCTGATATTGCTAATGGTGTTGTTGATGCGGTTGTTGTTGTTGATGGAGTTGTTGGTTTGATTGGTGGGATGATTGGTGTTGTGGAGGTTATTGTTGGGATTTTCAACCGTATTGGAGCAATTGGTGTGGTTCTGGGTGTTGCTGATATAATCAAAGGTGACCTCTTTCTATTTGTAGTTGGATAATATAGAGGTTTGTTGGGTTTCCCTTTGAATCTGAGTTTAGGAAGAATCACCGTTTGGAAACCTAAGCTTGTGTTATCTTTGGGCTTTAATTCCGGCTGTAGCGGCTCATGTCGTCCTTGCTTGCAAGGTCCCAAAGCACTTTGACCATCATAGCCCATTCTTTGCATAATGAGAATGCCTTTTCCATATTGATCTGTGGTAACCTTAGCTTGTGGGATGTCCATGGTGATAGGATCTTTATAGATCCATTCTGCCAAGTCTTCATCTCTGGTCTCTTCTTCTTGACTCTTTCCAAGGATGAAAGGTGTTAAAGTGCATGTTGGCTTGACCAGTGGTATTTGAAGTAACCTTTGAGGTTTACCATGAGTTCTAGGAGAAGTGGGTAGTTGCCCAACATAAAAGAGTTGGCTGAGATTGTATTCCCCAGGACTTTCCTCTGCCATTTTCATTTTGAGCTTCTCTTGCTTGGGTATAGTGGTGTTTGAACTAGAAAAAGAGGTTGGACTTACATATGATGTAGATGGGATAGATTCTCTATTGTTGGGAATGGTAATATTTGGTTGATGGTTGATATTGTTACAATATGCAAATGGATTTGCATCACCCAGGATTGTAATTTCTACACCATTATGAGGAAACTTGATACACTGGTGGTAGGTGGATGGAACGGCTTGCATGGCGTGTATCCAAGGTCTTCCTAACAATAAATTATATGACAGAGGAAGATCCAGAACTTGACATATGATGTGCTTCACCATTGGGCCCACTCAGATTGGAAACACAACTGCTCCTTTGGATGAACACTCGGCATCATCATAAGCTTTTATGGTTATCTTTTTGCAGGGATCCACTGATTCAACTGCATACCCCAATGCGGTGACCAATTATAGTGTACAGATATTTAGGCCTACTCCATTGTCGATCAATACTCACTTGATCTGATGTTGGTTGATAAATCCTTCAATATGGAGTGAGGCGTTATGAGATTGCTGGAAGTATGTATTGTCACTTTCAGAGAAAGTGAGACATGGTGATGAACTCAGATTTCCAACCATAGCTTGGAATTGATTTGTATTTAGATTCACAGGGACTGACGCCTCTTGGAGAGCTTGATCCAAGGTTGTTTTATGAGATGGGGATAGGCGCAGAATCTCTAAGATGGAGATAAGTGCAGGCATCTTATCTAACTGTTCCACAAGGTTATACTACTTTGGGATAGAAGGTGTGTCTTGTGGAGCTGCTTTGATGGTGATCTTGCTGCGACGCATAACAACATTGCAAGTAGAGTTTGGATTTTTTATGGTAATGGTTGCAATATGTTCATTGGCATCATATAGTTGGTTCACAGTGTAATTATAGGCGGCTTGTGTATAATTAGTTGTATCTGTGTTTCACCCTGAAGTGGAAGGACCCCTTTGATCTTGTGATGGAAGTGGATTCTTAAACATAAGATGATCATTGTTTGTTGTTTTTGGGTCATGGCCTTCAATTTGAATCTCGCTTGGGTCAATGAGATCCTGAATAAGATCTTTCAATCTATGACAATTGCTTGTTTTATGCCCTTTCCCTTGATGGAATTCACAGTGTTCATTATCCCTCCACCATGAAGGTTTGACTTGAGGTTCATAATTGGATGTTTTTGGTAAAGTCACTAGATTTGAAGAGACCAACTGACGTAACACCATTTCAATAGGTTCCCCTAAGGGAGTGTATGTTCATTTTTTATTATAATTTTGCTAGCATTGTCTTGGTTCTTCTTGCGATACATTGCGTCCTTGATTTGGTTGGGGAGGAACCATGTTGGTCTTAGGAGGGGGGTTTTGCCCTGCAAAGCAGACCACAGGTTGTGCACTTTTAATAGTTCTTGCATCTACAACCCCATCATTGACAATGTTCTTATTTTTATTCTAGAAGATAGGTTTATCACTATTGAATTGCGGGCGAGGCGCATCTTTGGGTTCATTGTATATTTTGATAAGCCCCTTTTTTATGAGGGCCCTTTCACATTTTAAACCCTGTGTGATCATGTCATTGAAAGACTCTCTACCTTTCATGTCTAAATGAAATTCCATTTCTTCATTCAAGTTGGAAATAAAGATTTCCACTAGTTCTCTTTCAGGTAGCTGAAGGGAACGTCTGCTAGACATTTGTTGCCATCGTTGTAGGAAAGCTGAAAATAGCTCCTCTAGTTTTTGCTTAGTGTTACATAGATCGGCCATGGTGATATCGCGTTCAATGTTATGTGAGTAATGTGCAATGAATTTCTAGACCAGTTCTTTGAATGTCCTAATGTTGCTTGTTAGTCGGGAAAACCATTGTGTGGTTGTCCCTGCCAAACTTTGGGGAAAGAGTCACATTAGGTATGTGTCCTCATATGCCACTTCTAAGCATGTTGAATGAAATTCCCTAAAATGATCGTGAGGGTCTCCTTTTCCTCAATACTTTTCCAACTTAGGTGTTTCAAACCCTTGTGGAAAAGGTGGCATATGTAGAATCCTATCAAAGGGATAGGGACAAATATCATTAAGTGAAAACTGGTTTTTTTTCACACCACTGTGGAGTTGTTAGGCCAAATTCTTGACTTGTTGCCGCAACATGTCCATGTCATTTGGAGGAGGAGGAGGTGGGGGATTTTCTTGATGAAGGTTGTATCTGATGTGATCTCGACCTCTTTCATCCTCATTATGACTTTGGTGTTCTGATGCTTGCCTTAGTTGTGCAATATCGAAATCAGAGGGTAGTTTGGCTCCCTCTTGGGTAAGTCTTAAAAAGTGAGCATCAGCGTTGCTCCTGATTATTTCATCAAAAAGTCGATTGAAGAGAGGGTTGTGTTGCGGCCTTTCTATTACTGTAGGAGTAGGAGTACTTGGATTTTCATCATTTGTGTTTCCTCCAAGGGCTTCTTGGAATTCATTGAGATTTTCCTCCTCTTCCTCTTCAATTTCTAGTTGTCTAGACCTTGATCTAGTTTGAGCCATTTTGTTTACAATTTTTTGTTGAAGTTTGGTGAAAATGATGATGAGTTGGTGATGGAATGAAAGATTAATGTTTGGTGGAGTGTTTTGCATACGGATCTCTAGCACTAAAGGTAGATGTTACCAAAGTCCTTCCTTGAATTGCTTGTTGTGTTTTGTTGACAATGTTTGATGTGATAAGGTTTAGAGAGGCTTGAGATGTGTTATAGACCCAACTACCTAGTAATGAGAGGATTCGCTCATAGACTATTTTTAACCTGCGTATAAATGCCTCTTAGGATGAGTTTATCCTAGATGTAGAGACACTCTAAAAAGTGATGTATTGTGTTTGATTCAAGAAATATCGAAAGAGAACTTAGGACAAAACCTCTTTATGTTTCGAGAGTTGGAATGGATTGATGATGTGTGAATGTGAGAATGGATGAAATGTTAACTTCAATAGAAACTCTGTGTCACAAAAGGAACAAACTCTTCGTCTTCTCTTTCAGGGGTTGGTGGTTCTTCCCTAGCTGAGTTATATGTGATGCAAATGTCTGTAAAGAAGGTAGGATTGATTTTGCCTCCCTTGTTTTGATGATAGCTCAAAGCTCTATATTGAGTAAAAGCTCTGTGGTTTAAAGATGCTTGATCAAATTCGTTAGACTTTCCTTGAAGATATAGATGCATGTGACGTAAGAAGGTTCTCTGTGAGACAAAGATTTGTCTATTAAGATAGAAGAATTTCCTTCTTTTGACGAAAGCCTTTGAGCTCAATGGTCTTTTCTTCAAATTGATGTGTTGATGAAGATTCTTCTTTCTCAAGATGTGAAGAATGGTCATATAGTTTGATACTTTTGTTGTTTTGCACTTTTTTGATCTTAGCACCTAGAATATTTTGGAAATTAAAGTATGATAAAAATGTTGTTTTTCTTTTCGTAAAGTTTAGCAAGAAGCATAAAAAATGTAGTGAGCATTGTCTTTTTTATCATGGAAGTTCTCATTCTCTTGGAAAATGTAAATAATTTAAGGAATTTGTGCAAGAACAATTTGATAGGGCTTGAATAGATATTTCAACTGATATTGGTCTCTTTCTTGGTGAGAAAGTAGTTCCTTAACACTCTTCTCACCCTTCATGTTGCTCCTCACCCAATGGAATTGATAGTTAACTTAATTGGGGACTCTTTGTCATAAGAGGTGATGATTTTTCAATATCAAACATCTAGGGGTAGCAGCATGGTTCATTCTTGCCTCTATACTTGGGGGGAAAGAATCTTATCCTTTTCTTTCTCTATATCTAAAATGTCACTATTCCCTTTAGGGGTTGCATTTTTAATGTTTTCATATCATTTTTTGCATAGAGTGGAATTTCCTCTTTAGCAGAATATGTGATCCTTCCTTCTAATGTTCTCTCTCTACCCTTTTGAAGATTACCTCTTCTTTAGAGATGCATTTTACATATATAAATATCTTTTCTTGCATTGGATATCTATTCATGTGAGTAAATTATGCATTTTCTTATGTCTAATCTCTGCTTAGAGGTTGTGTAATTCTTCTCATTGTCCCTACACTTGGGGGGTAGTGATCTTTACCTCTTATCCTTTCTAAGGAACCACTTTTCCTTTGTTGAGTGGTGTTTGCTTATGATTTGATGTCATTCCTTGTGTGAAGTTGATTATTTGCTCAAGGATTCTCTCTTATGCAAAAGGTGTATGTCCTTGGCTACAACCTCCTTCTCACTTGGCAATGTATATCTATTATAAACTTACCCCTCACATTCGGTCAAAAGTGTGTTATCCTTCATCAAGAATCCCTTTCAGTTAACAATAAGAGGAAGATATGCATTCTTGTTCTCCTTCCTTCTTCTGGTAGAAGATGTTATATTTTTTCAAGAAACTACTCTTGGAGGTACATGTCTTTTGAGAAAATATCTCTTCTCCTGTAAGGATCCTCTTTGCACTTGCTACAAGATATATCTTTTTCAACTATCTTATCCTTGCTTGTAAGAGTATTGCCTCTTTGGCTTGGATTTTTTAATATTGTTGCCTAAACTCTCCTTGGTGTTGAAGGCGGGTATCCTTGTTCCTAGATTCCTTAAGACATAAACATAGGGCTATGTTGACATCTTAAGGGGGGGGGAATACATATCTTCCTCTTTGTATCATATTGTACCATATCTTTTCATGTCTTAAACGAGATGTTCAAACTCAGAAACAAAGAAAACAAACTCTTATAAGAGGTTCTTCATGCCCAAAACTAGACACAACATTTGATATATGTCTTAGATGGGGTGCACATCACCGAAACCAGAGAAAAAAAACTCTTACATAGGATGTCCTCGAATCCAAACATGCATCTGTCTTAAACGGGGTTACACATTCTTGAACCCAAAGAAAACAAACTCTTATACGAGATGTTCCTGAAGCCAGACATTTGCCCCTTAGAATTTGAATTTGAATTATATATCTTAAACAAGATGAGGAATTCCTGAAACCAGAGGAAACAAACTCTTATACAGGGTGCTATATACTTGAAACCAGACATCACTTGCACACACGCACGAGGATGAGTGGAACAAGCAAAACACAACTAGACTATTCCTACTCTCCTCCCCAATATGGACCACCTCGTAAAACACATCTAGAGTGTATATCCATGTCCTTTCTCATCATTCTTCTCATGATTCACCTATAAAAATGCATCTAGAGTGTATCCATACTCTCCCTTTCCTTCTTCTCTTGATCTAAATTTTTTTCTATTGGTGGTTCATGGATGATGCATGTTTTGATCTTTTATGTAATCACTTGTATTATTGAGATGAAATTTTTCAAGAATGATATTAGTGGTTGAGACATTTTGATATCAATGTCTCTTTGGCTAGTTGACGTGAGGTCTTGTTTTTGGTCTCTAGCTTTTGTGTTGTGCATCTTTTTCCTTTAGTCTTTGTTTGTCTTTGTTTGCCTTTAGTCTTTGTCTATCTTGTGTTTGTCTTTTTGCCTTTTGTCTTGTTTTGTGTGCCCTTGCATGCATTTGAGTGAGTTAAGATCCTAAGACTGGGGGTTTAGTTCCTCGAAATTAGTCATGTCTTATACTCCTTGTGATTGTGCTCCTTTCCTCCTCTTCTTCATCTCTCTTTCGTCTACTTTACCATGATTATTTGCATAGGCTCATACTCCCATTAAAGTGGGGGCCAAAAGTAGCCTCATAAATTATCACCAGGCCAATTTACACCTCATGTTTATGCCCCTACTTTGGTGTGTCCCACCCTCATCTCATATTTGGGTCTGTTCAGTGGCTTAAATCTAGTTTTTGTGTCGTATACACCTATCAATTGATCCTTGGGGGTTGTTTCCTTCTCCTTGGGGCTAATTTTAGTTCCTTGATTAAGGAGTACCCCCTTAGTGGGGCCCACTTCTCAAGAGGAGGGTGTGACCTATCACCCTAGCGGGAAATGAAATTGGTGGCTCTATATTACTGTTGGAGGTCAGCCTAATAGGTAAATTGACCTAGGATATCCTATGTAAAGACATTAATAAATTCATTTAAATCCTAACAAGAATTCTAAGACTCTAATCATGTATCCAAAGATCTTGCATCTATGAAGTTTTCATTATCAAGCATTTTCAAAGATCTTCAAGGCTGCATTCTCCTCATTCAATCATTGTGGATAAAATTACATCATTCATATATAAGCATGTGTGTGTGAATGGGTTTTTGTCATGTTCATGCCATTTCATACAACATATGTGATTACATTCAAGAAGCAAAGCATCATTATCAATCATTGCAAATTTGAGGTATATCTTTTCATTGTTTATTTCAGTATTTATAATATTTCATTCAAGGTTAATTCCTAAACTAGGGGTTGACTTAGGAAAACCCCTATTATCAACTTATTTCCCTTCTCTACTGTGTGCATGAACAAGTATGGATCTGCGATCTTCAAAATTGGTTTTATTTACAGTGACGAATCGATCCCCCATTGGAGTGCAAAAAGTGTGAAGGACCAGAGTGATCACCATCTTGGTCCTAACAAATCAAGAGCTCCTTCTAGGAATAGTTACGAATACTCTTATAATCCTCAGATCCATGTTCATGGCTTGATCTGATGATTGTAGCTCATTGTTTACACATTTTGACATTAATTCTAGCATATTTACCCTAATTTCAGCATCTTCAACAAGTCAATTCAACTCAAGGGAAAGAAGAGGCTCATCTAAGATCCCTTGTAATTAGATTAGAATATAGATCTATCAGGTTTAGGTCTATCTAATTCCTATCTTTCCCTAATGTAGTGGTCCCCAAGTAAAATATGAGCAGTTTTCATCCTTCTTATGGTGGAAACCCTAATATTTTCACCAACACACATAGGCATATTGGAAAAGAGTAGGCCAATAATACCTAGCTCTTAAAATCTTGTGGGATGTCACAGTAGTTGAGAAATGCCCACCACATGCCAAGTTATGAAAAGATTCTACAAACTTAGCCTATTGAGCTTTATCCACACATCTCAAGAAAGTACCATCCAAACTCCTTTTGTACAATCCATTTTCCAAAAGTACATAATTTGCTGATTTCAGTTTTAGATTCCTCTTTTCCTTATATGTGAGATGTGCAAGACATTCACCATAAGTAAGAAAATAAGAAATATTTGAATACCACTCATCTATGGTACTTACAACTAATACTGTAGGAACATCTGGATCCTTTTCAAGAGGAATTGCCGCTTCAGGTCCATTATTTTCCATCAACTAACATAACCCCTTTCCTCAAACTAATTTGGTAGGTCTGATCTCCAATTCATATTTCTGGATTTTTGCTATCTAGTTACCCCTCTTAGTTCCAAAATCCTGCTATGTCAAAATTGACTTGACCGTAGTATCAGGAACTAAACATATGACATGAGAATTCAAAATGTTAAATTTGAAATACTTCACTGCTTTGACAAAAGTGAAGGCATGCTTATCCATCTAAGAGTACTTAAGCTCATGAGTTTTAAGGGGACAACTAATGGAAGATATAGGTGATCTTATACCTTTTGAAATCCTTTGAACTAGAATTGAAAAAAGTGTATGATCAGAAGCATAATTGTACATTATAAAATCTTTGGTATAATCGAGAAATACTAGTACAAGAGCATGAGCTATTGCTTCTTTAATTTCCTCAAAGGCTAATTTTTTGTTAGGGGTCTAATGGAAAGTAGTCTTCCCTTTCATCATATTCACAATATGATAAGTTTTGTCAGCAAAGTCTGGAACAAACCTTCTCAAGAAGTTAACTTTGCCAAAGAATGAGTATGCATCTGTTATACTTGAAGGTAAAGCCAAAATTTGAATTGCCTTGACCCTTTCTAGATCAATCTTAGTACCTTCTTTGGAAACATAAAATAGAGGTTTACATTCTATGACCCCAAAAACTGACTTCTTGAGATTTAAAAAAATTCCATGTTTACGACATCTTTTCAAGAAATCTTCTAAATGAAAAAGATGATTTTCATGATCTTTAGAGAAAACTGTTAGATCATCTTAGTAGACAACAATTTACCTACCAATGATACCTTGAAATCCATATCCATAGCCCTCTGAAATGTTGTACCTACATTAATCAAACCGAATGGCAGCCTTTGATAAGCGAAGTTACCCCAAGGTGTTGTGAAGGCAGTCTTGTGTTGATCCTCCTCACTGACCTCAATCTGATTATAGCCCAAGAAACCATCAAGCATACAGAACATTTGGGATCCTGTTATTGTTTGAAGAACTTGATCCATGACTGGTAAAGGGTAGTTATCTTTCAAAGAGGACTAGTTAAGATTACGAAAATCCACACAAATATGAATCTCCCTGTTTTTCTTTCATACAAGTATTATATTAGCAATCCATGTTGAATGATGAATTGGAAATATTATCTTGGCATTCAACATCTTCTAAATTTTTGAAAGAATAGTACTTGAAATCTTGGGATTATATTGACTTTCCTTCTGCATGAAAGGTGTTGTCCTAGATTTGAGAGGAATATCATGTTGTATTTCTTTAGGTTGGAAAGACTTTAGATCATCATAAGAATATGCCAACATATCAATATATTGACGCAACAATTGTATGAATTGTTCCCTTTGTCCTGAAGTATAATTATTACCAATGTTCACATATTTTGGATCATCATCTGACCTATTGTTGTACTTCTCATATCCCATAGCAGCATCTAATGTTTCTCCTTATTGCTTTTTAATGTACCGATCATGCTTATCAAAAAGCTTTTCTAGAGACACCAAACCTTTTGGGATCTTGTTTACCTTCAATTGTACAAAACCTTCATCATGAGAGGAATCATCGCTAGTTGTAGAGTTAGAGTAATTACTTCCTTCAAAGTATAATTTATTGAAACTATCACTAGTTTTTAAGAAATTAACAATCTGCTTCTCATTATTAAATATTTTCCAGTGATCCCAATTATTTGGTACACTTGGCCTATATATTAGCTCAATGGAGTACATATTATGAGAAAAATCCTTATCTTGAGAATTAAAATCTCTAGATAACACTGAAATTTTAAAAGCATCAAAACACTTAATGTTGTCCCAAACTAGATCCTCGTAACGTTTCAAACGGTCATTTCTAGTTTGATAAATATTCCTGACTTGGAAAACTACCATCTCAACGTCCCCTTGTGCATAAATATTCTTGATACCTTTCTTACATGCCACATCAATACCCAATAATAAAGATTCATATTCAGTTGTATTGTCCGTATTAGAAAACTGAAGCTTGAAAGAGTAAGGAAAGATTTCACCTTGAGGAGAAATTAAAACAACTCCTGCATCAAAGCTATCAAAGTTACAACTACCATCAAATTCCATAAGCCATACCTAATTGTCATTGTCTAAAATGATAGGTTGTGAGCTAGAAGTTTCACCAAAAGAGAACACCGACAAAAAATTACTAGTTGACAAACTATCACTATCTAAATCATTTGAAGAATTCAAATCCTCCTCTGTTTGTAGAAAATAGGTGCCCATTCTAGATGACTCAAAAATGATTTTAGCTTTGAGGTCATCTAATTTGACCACTAAGTATTTTACTTCCTTTAAAGGAAGCAACTTCTGAATTTCACCTTTGACGGGTATCCTTGGTTCAGACCAATCTATATTGATCTCACCCCCAACATCCTTGCAAAAGTTTCTTCCTAGAAGCATACCATAGGAGGTTGGAACATCAGCCACCAAAATAGTTATCTTGATTATTTTTTCTAGGAAGGCGGTGAAAGCAAACTAAGCATCTTTGATTTGACCAATCAAAGGTACTTGCTTGTTTTTCATTGAAAAAATTTACCAAATGTTTTGGTAAGGGTGAGGCCTAAGGCATTAGCTATCTTAGCAAGCATTACATTGTCTGAAGCTCCAGAATCAATAACATAGTTGCTAAGTTTATAACCATTAATAAGGAGGGAAATATAAAAAGTTTCAATCCTACCTGATACGGTAGATGGGACAACAACTAGGTTATTCTGGGAGGCAACAAGAACTTGGGGAATTTCCTTTTCCTTGACAAATTTGGCCAGTCTATCAAACTGGTCAGGATTTGCCTTTAAAAATTCTACCTCTGACATCTGAATTTGGTTTTATTTGCATGGTCTATAATCTCAAAAGGTTGGTATTGCAAATTTAATGGAGAATATGGAACATCACTTGTAGGCTTAGGATTAACAGGATAACTCTTTGATACGTTTGATGATGAAGGGTCAAGATTACTTATTTAATTGCTATAGGGTCTTTAGGCAAAGTGGGCAAAGTATTACCTCTTTTTGCAAGAATTACTGGCAATTGAGGAGCGTCTTTTTCCTTAGACATGTCACCAAGCTGCTGATCAGGCTGGTTTGTAACTTGTGAATGGGTAAAAATTGCAAATGCTTCACCTCTACATTCTTCTTTGACTTCTTGGTACTACATGAACTAGATGCTAGAGTCACTAGATAACTCACTTTCTTCTTTTTGAAAGAAATTAACAATATCTTCTAAGGGAATTTATTTAGTAGCGTTATCTCCTTTCTCTATCTCATAATATCTCATTGAAGCATTAACAGGAGGCACTTCAAGGGCCAATCTTCAAGAGGAGGTAACTTATTTTGATTTCTAGCTACATAGCTAGAAGAATTATTGGGAGAGGTCCTTTGCAGAATATCCTTGTGTGGAGAAGAAAAATATGTTTGTGAAATTTGCTTATTCAAAGTGAGAACTTCATTCGCAAGTCTCTATAGCATGGGATCAATAGTATTTGAAGAAGGAAAATTCAAAGTCTTCAGAGAAGAAAAACTTACTTTCGCTTTGTTCGGATCCTTCTTAATTTTTCCAGCAAGGATTACATGATCTTCTATCTCTACAGCCTGAGACTTTGTCACTACCAAATTTTCCAAAGGCATTCTTTGTAATAAAAAGATAACCTCAGACAGTTGAGCATTAACAAAGAAACACTTAAGATTCTCCTCTATTGGCTGAGAAGTAGTTGGAATTCTATTTTTCAACTTATTGAACTTTACTAAAAAATCCCTCATGCGTTCATGTGGTTTCTTTCTCATAGAAGTCAACTGAGCTAAGGGAGCATATGTATCTTCTATTAGCTTAAACCATGCCTTAAACTGAGTTTTAAGAATATCCCAACTAGGAATAGTTTGAGGTATCAAATGATAGAACCAATCCGCTACTGTACCTTTCAATGTTTCAACAAAAATATGTATTTCCACATCTTCAAATTCCACACCATGAATTCAACATGCAATATGAAAAGTTTCAATGTGTTCATCCGGGTGTTGCTTTCCATCCCTAAAGAACTTGGGAATATTTTTTCATGAACCTTGTGGAAGAGGATGAACAGGTGGAGTCAAATTAAGAGAACCAAGCTTTTGCCCCCATAGTCCTTGTGCAACCATTGCTACTTGTTGAAGATATTGATATGGAGGAATTACAAACTGTTTCACTTGTAGAATTACCAAAGACCTTGGTGCACTTGAAGCTTTACTTGGAAAATGAGATCTCTGACTAGTAGGTGGAAAACTCCTTGTTCTCTGAAGGGAAGAACTTGCATGCATTGGTAAATAATCAAAATGATGCTTTTGAAGAAGTTAAAAGATAGGATCTACAACGCCTTGATTTCTTCTCCCACGCGTGTAACATTGACTTGCCAGAGCAGAAACTAGTTGTGTGCTCATATCTCCAATGGAGTCACCAAAAACTATAGGGTGAAATTTTTGGAAACTCATGGAGGCTTACAAAATGTGACTTTCACGACAATACATGAGATAATACCTCTCAGAAGGCAAGATATAATCTCTCCTATTTATAAGGGAAAGCTCCCTCTTTCTACTGCAATATTTATCTATTCTAAATCTACCTGCTAACTTTACACTAATCCAAGATAATAGAATAACTTAGTTCTCTTTTTTCAGAATTTTTTTAATCCAATTCTCCATTTAGAACATATTTCTCTTTTTTCTTTTAAATAAAACAATTCTAACTTGCAGTAATTTTAAAATCTATACTAATTGGAGGGAAAGTGTACATGAAAATACAGATCCTTCCATTGCTTCCTTTTCTAAAAATGACTTAAGGGATAGATCTTTTGTATACAAATTAACTCAATTTTTTCTACTTTAATAAGATAACTCAACAAAACACAAAGACTTCACCTTATTATCCACTTAATACAAACATTCTCAGTTAGATATCATCAAACAAAGTTTGCAATATTATACTTAACCTCTTCTAACTCAAATACTTTTCACAATGCAAGATTTAACCTCAAAGAAAGTATACAAGAATGACATAAGAATATTCCCTCACACAATAGAGAAGTCCCAAGACAGAGATTGGATGTAACTTCTTTTCTTCTTTCATTAAACTTTATTGAATACACTACAAGCTCAAAGTCTAAGTAAGTTTTTAAATTCTTAGAGTTTTGCCGCATTAGCAGAAAGATGGAAAAAGATCCTTATTACAATGAGATCCCTCATATATATATAAGAGGGACGATGCACAAAAATAGGAAAATTTACAACTAATCCTGACTAAGTCAAAAGTAGAAACCTATTTGACTTAGTGCACGTGCAGTCCTACACGTGTACTAGAGCATATATGAAATGACACTTAAGGTATCACTTGGAATTACAAAATACCATTGGAAAAGCATAAAAATGACTAAGTATCATTATCTTCACATTGATAATGTTCCTAGAATTCTTCAAACTTTTGTAAAACAATCTTCATATGAGCTTCAACGGGTCCACAAGTATGACTGGTGATGACTTTTACCCGTGTAATAGAATCTTCTAAATCAACACAACATTTATTATGTTTCTTTATAAGAGAATCCAAAAAATACAAAATGAGTTGTAGATCAACCAATTTCTCAATAGAGGACAAAGAGAAGTCCTCTCTCTCAATTTCAGCAATTAGTAATAAATTAAACTCTTTGATGATCATATCCGCATCTAGTGCTTTCTAATTTTCATCAAGGAAAGTACAAGGAATTTCTGGTATCTTATCAACAATCTCTTTCTTTTTATTTATGAATTATTTTTTAGCCTTTCTCATGTCTTTGATAAGCCTCTCTAGGGTATTAATTTGATTCTCTAATGCCTCTCGCTGATCAACATACATATCTTGAGAAGGAATGACACCATTTTTCACAAGATCATCTAAGTCGAAATCTTCAAGTTTCAACCTACAGCAAAATATTTCTCGTGTTTCCAACTCTTGGCAAAAGAGTTCTATGGTGTTATCCACCCCTGTTTTCAGAGTATCAAGATTGTTGACTAAGGTAACTGTTAAACTCAAGAGCTATGTACCTTGGATAAGCATTCTAACCATCCATTCGCCCACCGCTTGCTCGGCTCTCTTCATAACTTTTTCATCCAGTGATGAAGTCATTGGTTCAATAACCTCTGAAGACTTAGTCACCTTGATTAACACAGTAGTGAGCTACTCAACCTATGATTTGATCTTATCCTTCTTGATTTTGTTTAGAGATTTCCCGGACAAAATAAAATAAAATTTTGATTTATGTTACCATTATCTAAGCAATGTGGTGAGTGTTAAACAAGGTTGGCAAAATTAACAATCTTCCAACTACTCTACTCTAACTTATAACTTATTTGTTTCTTTTATGGAAGTAGGCAACAAACAGTGTAAGTCGATACACTTAGATGATCATCAATATAGCATGCACAACAAATAAATACTTCACATGTCTAGTCTTAGGATAGATTTGGAAAAGAAATCAAGTAATTATCTGAGACATTAATTTTTCATTATTACTTCTTTTTTATTTCTTTGACTTGTGTGCTAGGAATACTTTCACAGAGGCTTGAAAAGAAATATAACTCTTTTCTCTTAATTTCAACAAGAAATATTTGATCATTATTGTCTGGGATAACTAATCCATGTCTTTCCTTCTGGGCAACAAGATGCCATGAAATTAACCCTCCGATCTGCTCTACCACAATATTTATCTGGTTGATTTTGCATATAAAATCCCACTTAGTGAAAATGTTTTTTTTTATAATTAGATACTCAATAAATTCTATTTTATTCTTTTAATCCTCTTATTCGTACATGGTCTACAAAATTGCTAGCTTACGTTACAACAACTAGAGAGGGATGCAAATTTACTTTACTGTTAGTATATATTCTCGCTCCAATAATGCCATTTGTTATGGGTTTTAACTACATCTAGTTTACATTATGGGTTGCAGATGGTGCTTATGGTAGGGTTTCAGGCGGTCCAGGGGAGGGTTTTAGGTGATGCTTCTGCGGTCCCTGGCAAACCCCTTCTGGGTTCACAGGGAGATGGCCTGAGATCCCCAGGATCTGTTGGCTCTAAATCCAACAGGATGATGTGGATTCTAAAGATGGTGGGGACCCAAAAACGGGTTTTCAGGTGGACCCAGGGGACGAATCACAAGCTTCTCGAGGTCCTGTCACGGGGGCAATGGAACTGGCCTTTTTGATCGGAGCCATGGATAATCGTTGGGCTGCGTTATTTGGGGTCAAGCCGACCGGAAAGTCTTCTACCTATTTCTATTACTTGTCATAAGGCTAGTGGAAAGGTTGCTTTATCTATACCGGACTAGGTGATTGATCATAACATCATTGTTATGGCTCTTACCCTTGTTGGAAAGTTCACTAGACCTAGAACCAACATAGACTATGTCAAGGTCTTTGTTAGTCAAAGGTGGAAGATTAAAGGGAAAGTTGAGGTTACAGCTCTCCCTCAGAGTTTTTTCTCTTTTGCATTCTCATGTGTTGAGGATATCACGACTATTATTTATGGTGGTCCATGGATTATGGGGAGGTCCTCCCCAACCATTAAGAAGTGGAGTCTGAATATGGATATGTCTGATGCCTTTTTTGAAACCATCCCTATATGGGTTAAGCTACCAAGGCTTCCATTGGAATATTGGTATGAAGATATTTTTAAGGGCATTGCTAGAGTGTTTGGTGAACTCCTATCCATTGACCCTATGAAGACGGCTAGGAAAAGAATGGTCTATGCCAGGATTTGTGTGGGGGTGTCTAGATATAAGGATCTCCCTTCATTAGTTGAGCTGGTGTCGAAGTTGGGAATGCTAGTTCAAACTATTAAGTTTGAATCATTACCTTTTGTTTACTTCTTGTGTAAAAAGGCAGGCCATTGGGCAAAGAAATGTCCTCAGAACCCTAAGATAGATTCTAACAAAGGAATTAATGTCTGGAAACCCAAAACTGTGGAAGTTGATACCCAGATTAAGATGGGTGGTTTTGTGCACTAGAAAGGGCCTGATGGAAGCCATGAAACCAATAAGAAAAATGTTGTTCAACATGACCAGAACGATGAGGTGAATGTTATAGGCCAAGAGGAATATAACAGAGAAAGTATTCATGGTGATCAAAACAATGAGGCTAATGACATAGATCTGATGATCATATTTGAGGAGGGTTATGATCAGGTTGAAGAGAAGATAACTAAGGAGAATGTGATTGTTGAAAAGGTTGAAGAATAGGTTTTGGTGGATGATTTGGAGGAGGGAGAACTTTCCCTGAATCCCAATAGATACAGAGATATGGATGATTGTTCCTTTAAAGATCGACAATCTTCTGTGGTTCTTGGATCATCGTTTGGAACTCTTGAGTTCAGTGAGTTGAAGAAGACTCTGGAGGATGACTCTTTGTCACAACACTCAACCTGTAACCTCCCTGACTTTGATTCGAACATTGTTATTTTGGATACCTTGTAGTCCCCGAAGATAGAAATTTCTACAAGTTTAGATGGAATTGAATTTGATGAAGAAATGAGCTATACTAAGGTGGTGTCAAAGAAAAAGAAGTCTCAGTAGAAGCTTGGAGTTACAAATCATAACAGAGTGAAAGTAGATTGTTTCGTGAAGGCAGACTGTGGTGGGCCACCTTGAAGTGCAGGGTGAAAATTTAACAGATGGCAAAGAGAGTAGGAGAGCATACGAAACTTAACGGATGGATCACATAAAATGATCCATGATAGTCTATTCAATTCCCTTGGTAAGAAATGAAGATTCTATCTTGGACTATTAGAGGTCTTAATAGTAGTCATAAAAAGGATATCATCTGTAATATTATTAGGGATCATAGACCAGATATTTTACTTATTCAACAAACTAAAATGACTAAAGATAAGGTGGAGAAAATTACGTTCTCTAAATTTTATGAAACTCATGGGAGTAACTCTGATGAGGATTCTGGGGGAGTTGCTACCCTCAGGAATACCAAGTATATTCATGGTACTCCTATCTACCATGATAGTAACCATGTTGTTACCTTATTTAAACATTCAAGGGATGGGATTTCTTGGATTCTATCCAATGTGTATGCTCCAAACAATAAAGTTTACAGGAGGAAATTCTGGTTAAAGCTCTCTTATTTTTGCAGTCATTATCCCAACACTCCCTGGCTTATTATGGGGGATTTTAATACCCCTCTTACAGATGCTGAGAAATTTGGGGGATCCCAGATACAGATTGACATTAAATTGGACTTAGCTAACTTCATCAATGGTCAAGGTCTAGTTGATTTAGATTTATTTGGAGCTTCCTTTACTTGGTCCAATCATCGTGTTGGTACTGACTTGATTCAAGTTAAGCTTGATAGGGCCTTGATTTCTATTGATTGGATTCAACATTATACCTGCTCTCTGAATTCTATGCTCAGAATTGGATCTGACCGTCTTCCTATGTGTTTGATGGCTGAGCCTAAAAATGGTCTAAGAAGGAGGTTTATGTTCAGAACTGAGAAAATGTGGTTGTCCCACCCAAACCTCTCCAACAACGTGAAGGATTGGTGGAATGTTCATGTGGATGGCTCTATTATGTTCCAGGTGGCTAAAAAATTGAGGCATGCCAAGGATAGGATTAAAAAGTGGAATAGAGAAGTCTTTGGGGACATCTTTGCTCAGAAATTTGCTATTTAGGAGGAGTTGGCCATGATCCACGGTAAAGTTTAGCATGAAGGATATGTGAATGATAATTTTTCTAAGGAGACTAGGGTTCTATCTAAATACCACAATATAATAGCTCAGGAAGATACCTTTTGGAGGTAGAGATCTCGAGCCTTATGGCTCAAGGATGGTGATAGAAATACCAGATCTTCCACATCTCTACCCTCAAACATAGGGCTACTAACAAAATTAGTCACTTGATGAAGAATGGGAGAAGAATTGATAATGAGGATGATATCAGTAGAGTTGTTGTTGACTTTTTTGTTGATCTTCTGAAGAAAGATATGTTGTTGGACCCAGAGACTCAGAATATGTTGGTTGATTCTATACCCAAAATCCTCTCTAAGAGCAGAATTCATAATATTGCTATCATTCCTTTTAAGGAGGAGATTAGGAGTGTTGTCTTCTCTTTTGATGGTAGTAAAGCTCCTGAACCTGATGGCTTTCCTATGTTTTTCTTTCAGCACTTTTGGGATGTGGTAGGAGAAGATGTCTCTAATGTTTTTAAAGAATTTTTTGGAGCTAGATCTCTGCTGAAGGAACTGGATGCTACCTTCATCATCCTTATTCCTAAGAAGAAAGGGGTTGATTCTTTGGATTATTTTAGGCCTATCAGCTTGTGCAACTCTTTCTACAAAATTATTTCCAAGGTGCTTACGTCGAGATTGTTGGGTGTTCTTCCTCTTTTGATCTCCCCTCAACAAAATGGCTTTATGTCAGGCAGAAAAATTCTTGACTCCATCATCACAGTTCATGAAAATATTCATTCTCTTTTGGAGGTGAAGTCTCAAGGCTTTCTTCTGAAATTGGACATTGCCAAATCTTACAACAGGGTGGACTAGTGCTTCTTAAAAAAAGTTCTCCAGGCATTTGGTTTCTTTGGCAAGGTGCTTAGTTTGATTTGGAAGCTCATTTCTACTACCTCTTCTATTGTTATTATCAATGGTTCACCATCCCACTTCTTTATAACTTCGAGGGGTCTTAGGCAGGGTGATCCCATCTTGCCTATTCTTTTCATAATAATTGCAGAAAGTTTGGGAAGATACATTCATAAAAAAAAATTCAATGGTTCCTCAAAAGGTCTCAAACCGTCCTCTGCCAATTTGAATTTCTCTCATCAATAGTTTGTTGATGATACCATCTTAATGGGTAGCTCCTTTTTTGGAGAAGCTAGAGTCATCAAATCTATTCTCAGCATCTATGAAAAAGCCTCTGGACAGATTGTTAATAGAACTAAAAGTTTTATTTATTTTATCAACACTCCTGATCAACGCCAAATGAAGATTGATAACATTCTTGGCTGCCTAATTGGTAAGCTCCCCTCTAATTACCTGGGTCTCCCTCTGGGAACTAAACCTTCTGAGTCCTTTTGGAAATCTTTAATTGATCAATTTAATAGGAAATTGACTGGATGGAAAGGTAACCTTTTGAGTCAGGTTGCTAAAATTCAACTGTTGAAAGATACTCTTCAAAACCTCCCAGTGTATGCTCTCAGTTTGTTCAAAATTCCCTCTAAATTTGTTGATATTATTGACAAAATTCAAAAAAGATTCCTTTGGTCAGGAATTGAGGAGAAGAGAAGAATCCCTCTAGTTTCCTGGGAGTTTTTCTACAAGCATAGGAGAGTTGGTGGATTGGGTATTAGAAGCATCAAAACCTTTAATACTGCTTTGCTGGATAAATAGGTTTGGAGGTCTATGACTGTAGAAGGGAATGTAACACCGTATGGCATAATAAATATCTTTCTAATGTTCATTCTTTGCAGGATTTTTTGATTTCTTCTCAGATCCCTGCTACTTCTCATCTTTGGAACAATATTATCAAGGCTAGGGATGTGGCTAGCTGGGGAGCCCACTGAAAGCTTGGGAATGGTAGAAAAATCTGGTTTTGGGATGATTGTTGGATTGGGCATCACTCACTTGCTTTGGATCCTACTTTGGTATCTTTAAAAGATCTTTGTGTGGCTTCTCATGGCCCCATGGTGGCTGACTATTAGAAGGAGGATAAGTGGGTTAATCTTCTTGCTATCGATCCTTCTTTTACCCAATTGTAAATTTCCCTAAATTCTTTTGACTTGGAGGAAAGTGTGGAAGATGAAATAATCTGGAAATTCAACCCCAATGGGAAGTTTTATGTGGCTTTTGTGGATGCCTGTAAGGAACCTTATGTGTCCTGGTGTTCTAAAGTTTGGATTAAGAACCTATCTCCTAAGGTCAATATGTTTTGCTGGCTCCTCTTTCTTAATAAAATCTTAACTATTGACAATCTTGTTAAGAGGGGCTTTGCTATCCCAAACAGATGCTACTTGTGTTTGCAGGCGGTTGAATCGGTGGACCATCTTTTCTTACATTGCTCTTACACCTCTGAGATTTGGAGTCTGGTGCTTCAGAAATTGGATCTTTGCTGGACCTTACCGGGAACTATTAAGGAGTTTGTCCACCAATGGAATCTGCCCTCTAGAAATCCCTTCATAAAGAAGATCTAGCTTTTTGTGTTTCCTCATATGGCATGGGGCTTATGGAAAGAATGTAACAATCGCATCCTCAGGGACACCCATCTCCCTTTTGATATTGTTTTCAAGAAAAGTTCTAGAGCCATCTCTTATAACCTCTCAGTTGTTAGCTAGAATGTTCTCTTTCACAATGGCATCCTTAAGGAGTATGAAGTCAATGTTGTTAAGGGCTGGAATCTTGGTCATCATATAGTAACCCTTAAGATCAACCTTAGGGACAACATTAGTTGGAACTTTCCTCCCCAAGGTTGGGTCAAAATCAATTTTGATGGCGAGGCTAAAGAGAACCCAGGTCAAGCTGGTTGTGGTGGAGTGATACGGGATCACAATGACAACTTCATTTCTTCTATTGCTATCCCTCTTGGTAAACAAACTAGAATAATTTTGATGAAGCTATAGGGGCATATCACAGTCTTAAACTTGCAAAATAAAACAACTTTAAGCTTGTTTAGGTCGAGGGGGATTCTAAGAACATTATCAACTACCTTAAAGGAAATTCTACTTCGGCTTGGAATGTTGATATTTGGATGAAAAAAGCCAAAGACATTATTAAAACCTTTGATAAATGTATGTTAGCTCATATTTATAGTCAAGCCAATGTGATTGTTGACTTCCTTGCCAATAGGGGAGTGACATGTAAGACCCATCTTTGTTGGACCCATGGTGACAGGTTGGACTCTGAACTTGCGATGTATTTGCTCCATGAGCAAAATCAAGGGAGTAAAGTTAATGATTATTAGTGCTATTATGACTTTGCATGTTTTTAGAACTACAATACCTTACGTTCTGAGACAGGTGACCAGAGAGGACATAATAATCGATGTGATTTTATTTCGCATGCTTTGTGGGTGATTTCATACATTTTCTAGAGTATTGCCTTAACTCTGGAAATTCGTTGCAGAGAGCATTACAGAGAGCCTGAGAAAATGGGTTGTGCTAGAAAGAGAATTGAGCCGCCTAGCTGTGTGCAGCTTAAGAATGAAAATAAGGTTTGGCGCATTCTGAAGAAAGGTGGGTTTACTAATTACATTGAGAGGCTTCAAGGGCGAAATCAAGATGTTACTAGGTATTTTGCTAAAAACTGGAAGGATGGCTCAATTATTCTTCATGGTCGGGGGGTCCTGGTAGATGAAGCCCTTATTGCTTAGGTTACTGGTTTATCTATGGAAGGCATGAAGTATTATAGAGATAGGGTGTACACGGAGAAAGTTGTGCAGGTTTTCCCTAAGGAGGAGGTGGAACGGGCTAAAATTGTCAAGAAGACGACTAGCTACTATGATATTGTAGTCATCAAACCTTTCTAGCAAAAGCTTCTCGAGGTAATTATGAGTTATCTTACTTTGGATGGTTGGTATAC
Organism: Cryptomeria japonica; assembly: GCF_030272615.1. Taxonomy (NCBI): domain Eukaryota; kingdom Viridiplantae; phylum Streptophyta; class Pinopsida; order Cupressales; family Cupressaceae; genus Cryptomeria; species Cryptomeria japonica. The sequence goes on from NC_081413.1 coordinate 396,626,088, forward strand.
TTGGGTGTATGGCCACCATTTTTTTATTCTGAATCATTTCCGCCATGGAGTGAAAATGTCTTTCCCATTCTACCTTATGTCTGCCCTTAGGGCTAAGTTTAGTGACCACCGTAAGAACCCTACTAAGTTTCCAACTGTGCATGAAGGATTGTTGGTTCTTATTGATGCACATTTTCATGCTCTTCCTCCCCCTAAGGATTCTGTCTATATTTCTTCTGAGAATGATGAGACTAGTCCTGGAGACTCTAAGAATGACTTTTTTGAGTCTGGGTCTGAGGAGACTACACCTCCCCTGAAGCTAAAGTGGAAACTCCTTCGAGCTCTAAACCTAAATCAATGAAGGGGTTATTTGGTCACAAAAATATTGTTATGTCCTCCTCTACTTTGGCTGAGATTGGCTCCCCCTCTTCTTTTGAGAAGGCTGATAAGAACCCTAGTAACCCTAATGTCTGGACTTCTCCTCTTTCCTTTAAGGAGACTGGTAATATGGGTGTGGCTGGTATTGCTAACCTTAATCCTAAAAGTGATGAGCTAAATGATAAGAGGGAGGATTATGAAAATGTGTTGGGTTTAGCTTGTGATCATGCAATCGACACCTTCAGTTTGTTCAAGTGGCTATTTCATGAACTCAAAGAGATCCAGATTAACCAAAGAGCTCTGGGTAGAAAAATGGATTCCCTCCCCGTTGGTTCATCTCTTGGTCTACACAATGATGGGAATTGGACTGAGGATGAGAAGAATTCAGCCATGGACTATATCAAGAAAACAGGGGAAGGGGTTGACCAACTTAAGAAAAATCTAGAGGAACGCATCAACCAGGTTGAGGATGGCTACAAAAAAATCCAAAACACCCTCAAGACCATTATGGTAGCAGTCATAAAATTGTTAAATAGTCTACAATGGTTATGAATACCATGGTGAAAAGTCTGGACCAACTGGATAAGGTTGTTGTTGTTATTGGTGAGGAAACTAAGGCAACTCAAAGTGGTGATGGACCCTGCAAAAGGACTCGAGGGAACATGAAGAAGAAGGTGGTCTTTCAGAACTTGGATCATAATGCTATGCAGGCTACCGCTGACACCATGAATGCCCTAGAGGCTGAGGTCATTGAGACTCTCAGAAGCATAATGTAATTGGGTTGTTTTATATTGTTGGTTCTTTCTGTGTCTAGGTTTAGTCTTTTTGTTGTCTTTTTGTGCACGACTGGGCTTTTGTTGTCTCTTTGGTTGCCGATTTCTATGCCTATCCTTGCAGCCTGTTTTGTTTTGGAAGATGCTATTTGATTATAATCCTCTTGTAATCATTTTGTAAAGGGTTTCGGGGCCCCTTCAAAACCTGTTTTTGCTTTAATCCAAAACTACATCTAGTTTACCATTTATTAGAGATAGATAAATTGTGAAAATCTGGTTCAAACAAGAAAAACAAATTATTTCCTTTTTGTTCATCTTACTTGATAAAGAAATCCAACAGGGAGAATATCAATAGAAATGTACATCCATACTATAATATTCCCACCTTACCCTATAAAATTTTAATAGTTATTATTATTTTATTTAAAAATAGAAGCTAAGAAAATAGAACATCTTTTTAACATCTATATTTTTCCTTGGATTTACTACAGGTTGAACACAAGTAATTGTCTATGTTCACACGGAGATAGTAGAATTAATCTATACTTAGGGCTCTCTTTTATTTCTTTTAAATTAAATTTTATAAACTAAATTTTATTGAACTCAGTACCAAGTCGATTGATGAAATGATACTTATTCTAGTATCAAGCCTAAACTTTATAATAGTTAGCATGTCGAATGGGTAACTCTTATTCTTATCATATTTAAACTTGGAATCCATTAAGATGTGCACCCTTTTCACAATAGAAGGACTACAATATTGTGTACTCTTCTTTTGTCTAAACTCAAGCTCATAATTAAAATTATTTTAGAATTGGGCTCAATAAGTTTATATGTCTCAAGTTTTTGCCAAAAAACAAAACTATGAAATGCACATAATGAACGTTGTATCAAATGAGGAAAAACTTGCTCACATATTACAACAAGAAACTCCCAATAAGAAACCATTAAGAAATATCTCTTAAGCTACTTTATCCAAAGTAAACATATGGTCCTGAATGAGGGATGGCAATGGAAAAGGCACAAAATAAGACTTGCTCTTCCTCAACTCAAACATCATAAAGTATGTCTCAAATTACTCTTTTCAAATCAAACATCTAGTTATCGTTAGATGTTTTCCAATGGAAAATAACTATTAAAGGATTGCTCTTTCATTACACAATAATTTTTTTCTTTAACTAAACACTTTGAAAGATCTTGCAATCATACATGACAACGAAAAAAACACAAAAACAAGGCTTGCTCTCCTCCCAACCATAATGACATCATGAAGTTGTGTAAGCTCTAGCCATAACCCTGAGCAAGAAGATTGATTTAGACCCAATATATTGGGGTCTCACATACTCCACAAATTTAATCTCATCAACTAAAACCCTTACATAACTCTAATAATTTTCTTCACATAAACACTACATATTAGACTTTGCAACTACATCTCAACTTGTAATAATAACAAAATGGATTAGAGGAAGTGGAGAATTATCTCTATAAACCTATGCATTTTTTCCTCCATCTCTCCAAGGATGGACTCCTTCCTTCCCTCCAATATATCTTCTTTCTCAAAATCCTACAAGAGTTCTCCAAAATGGAGAAGTGGGTAACAACCCATTCTCCCTTGACAAACGTAATATAAGAGAGATTAACTTGGAAGAATTGGATGGGAAGGTGACACATGTCACATTCCAATCCTCTCCTCCATGAGGTCTTTTCTTCATTTAAAAGGGGACAAATATCAAGACACCCCATTCCCCCAAGTCTTCCCTCTTAAATGAGGTATGAGGGGTGGGATTGGTACCCTCAACTCATCTATCCTTCAAATTCATCACTCATCTTAATGAGGACTTTTGGCGAGTAAAATAAAGTCATAGGGCCTATTGGTATTATGGATGACTTCGTCAAGTGTTGCATTGGTTTTGTCATTGATGTCAACACTTATCTTCTTGGAGGTTTACATTGTGTTCACCGGTATGGTTAGTGACTTATGCACAATCACCGGTAAATGTTCACCAACAAGTTATATGGTTCACTGGCAGCAATGATGACTTGTTATCATTTGGAGATCAATTGGTTATGTCGAAGACATGGATTGGAAGTTTGGTTTTGGTGTTTTTCTTATTGGTCTAATCGGGTTGACTGATTTGCCTTTACCAACAGATAGGTCTAGGTTATGGATCAGAACATGTTATCTATTCCAGATCAACACGACACATTATGGAGATTGTTTATTGATCGAATAACTTGGTAAATGTATTGAGTCGACATGTTGTATCGCATCAAGACTTATTTGTAATTAATTTTCTTGTAATATCTTTAGTGAGCCAACCTATACATTTGGTCTTAGGTTTTTGTATAAATGATTGTAAGATCTTATTGAAGATCGGGATATAGGATATGGTATGAGTGTGTATTGAAGAGAGAAAATAAGAAGATCCTTATGTGAATCACGCAAACATTATTTGAAGGTTGAAGGAAGGTTATGAAGGTGTTTAGCACTCATGTTCAGAGCTTAAACTGGTACTGAATCCAGCATTGCGGATGCTATTTTTAGCAATACATTATCATTGGATTTAACAATCCAATTGTGTAGTCAGTGTGACTCCTATTTTTTGATTGAGCAATGAGCTCTAGGCGGTTGGCCTTTCTGCATGTGTAGACCCCATTTGTATACACATACTATCTGCAGTAGTATCATCTGGTTGTGGGTAAGGTTTCCCACCCTGGTTTTTCCCTTACCATGTTTCCACGTAAAAATATTCGTGTTATGTGTTGTGGATGTTGTTTCACTTTTTGTTTCATACATTAAGTTAAACCGGTACTGCTATAACTGTTAATCTATTTTACCGACACTTAAGTTTGGTTTACCGGCATTAAGGTTAAATTGGAATAACTTGCATTTGGATTATAAATTATTGTAAACTGGTTTACAAATGATTCACCTCCCCCCCTCTTAGTTGTCCTTCTCGAGACCTAACAATTGGTATCAAATCTAAGTCCTCTTTTTGCAGAAGCCTAACAACTTGAGGAGATCCTATGACAACAAATATTTTCAGGAACCATAGTTTGAAGCTTGATGGAACTAACTATGGCATATGGAAGATCAGAATGGAAACACATCTGAACTACATTGGAAGAGATATATGGGATGTTACAAAAAATGGCTATGTTGCTCCTATTTTGAATCAATCTCATCCACCAACATTGGCTAAGGACATGGACAATGATTGCAAAGTAAGAGAAGCACTCCTGAGCGCATTATCAAATCAACAAATCATGGGATTATCAGACCGATCTACTGTTAAAGGTATTTGGGATAAATTGGCAACACTGAATGAAGGAGATACCACTGTCAAAATTGCAAAACTAGAATGTTACCGGGTCAGGTATGAAAATTAAAAAATGGAAGAAGATGAAAGAATTTCTGCATTTATGGAAAGAGTTACTGAAATTGTTTTAGGAATACAATGTTGTGAAAGATCCTTAAGTGAAGATGAAATTGCATCTAAATTTTTAAGAACATTTCCACCAACTTACAAAATGAAAGTAACTGCTATTAATGAAATAAGAACAATGCCTAATACTTCAGTTTCTAGAGATACTTTAGTTGGAAAACTTTCTGCATTTGAACTTAAAGAGTTTGGTCATGTTACTACTGTAAAGACTGATTTAGCTTTCAATGCATCATCATCATCATCAACATCATCATCATCATCTGAAAAAATTGATTGGAAAGCACTTCATGCAAAAGAACTTGAAGATATGAGGAGAGAAAATGAAGAACTTGAAGAACTTGAAGCACTATTTGCAAGGAAGATGCCTAAATGTCCAATAGGGAGTAGGTATGAAGGTAACACACCTTTCAAATGGTTTAACTGCAATAAAATTGGTCATATAGCATCTAGATGTCCTGATAGACATGCAAGGTTAAGGGAGGAAGCAAAAAGATCATATAAGCCTAACCCTGAATATCAGAGATACAGATTTAAGAAAAACATACATAATTTATGTCACTATGCAGATGAAGGTGTTATAGATGCTTCAGATGAAGATCCAGCAAATAGCGGATGGGCTTTTGTTGTAATAAAAGAAGATCAACCGACACCTATTGTCAAACCAGTAGAGCAAGCACTGGCAACAAATATTGAAGAAAAGGATGAATGAATTATAGATAGTGGATGCTCGCATCATATGACTGGTGATAAAAGCAAATTCTTATCTTTTCAGGAAATTCATGGAGGTCTAGTAAGGTTTGGAGATGATAAAGCTTGTTTAATTAAAGGAAGAGGAATTATATCTTTGGATGGTAAGCACAATACTGACAATGTTTATTATGTAGAAGGTTTAAAGCATAATCTTTTGAGTGTTTGTCATTTAGTTGAGAAAGGTTTTAAGTTATAGTTCAAGAATGGGAAATGCAAAATCATAAACAGAACTGGATTGGAGATTGCAATCGATAATCAGACTAAAGGTAATATCTTTCAGTTGAATATCAGTGATAAGACATGTTTGATTGCACATATTGATGAAAGTTGGTGTGTGCAGGAAAAGTGGTGCAATGAAACAGAAAATATGAATTCAAGACTAGTCCACACACCAATGGGACTCTTGGTGCAAGTTATGGAGCTATATTGAATAGCTCAACTTCCCAAGGGATGTTCCATTGTTCTCTATCTTACAATACCCCTCAAGCCAATGCCTTTGCTCTCAGATCACTGAGCAAAGTGACTTAGGGATGCCAATCATGAGAATGAGGGATGTTTTATCAATCAAACATGAATGCAATCCTAAATGTGCACGATATTAACAAATATAAATTAAACTCGCATGTATATGATGATAAGATGAAAGGATTAGTAAAAGAACTATCCTAACATGATACACTAGCTTAATATGATTATTTATGTTAATAGAAATGCTTCTAAAATGTTTATTAGATTATTTTTATTCAGAGAGACATTAAATGCTTGATAAAATGACTAGATATGCTTAGTAAAATGCCTATAAGTGTGATGCTAAAGACTTGGATATGAGAATGGAGGAATGAGGGCTCTATTTATAGGAAAAATAGGGCAATGAAGAGTCAAGATTGGATAATCCTAACAAGGGCCAGGATTGAAAGCTATCAATCCATGTTTACAATTCTCACCAATGAAATGATGACAATTGTCAACATAAGACTGCTTGAGAGGGGATGTAAGAAGCATTTATTGCTTGAGAAGACCTCATGGTTACCTTGGAAGGTTAGGGTTAAGGTTAGGTCAAGGTTATCCATTGGATAAAGCTTTTACCCAAAGGATAAACTCTTGTGCAAGGGTTAAAGGAATAACCATGGTCAAAGAAATGAATGCTTGATGAGACCCCTAGGTTAGATGCGGGTTGAGTTAGAGAAAAAGTCTCTAATCATGCAAGAGGATTGAGTTAACCATTAATGGTTAGGAAGACTTTCAAGGTAAACTTGTTGAAGACATAAAGCCTTTAATGGTTTTCAAAGACTTTGAGGGTTTGAGAAGTGACTTCCCTTTGTTTAGGGATGTGACAATATTTAGTAGATGGGTTAGGCTAATTTAGAAGTGATTAGAAGAATCTAGAAAGGGGATTTAGAGAGGCAAGTGGGAGATGTAGGAGAATGCAAGTGGATGGAGGGTAATTTTAATTAAAATAAACTGCTTTATTTCAACAAAAATAGATGCAACTTGCATAAATGCAAGTGGGGGATTTAAATAAATAAATTAGATTTATTTATTTGAAGTGAACAATTTAATTAAATGTTAATTTAATTAAAAAGAGTAGAAAGGGGATTTAATTAAATAAAGTGATTTATTCAATTAAATGATATGAAAGGCCTAGGTGAATTTACTTAAATAAATTGAATAAATTATTTAATCAAATAGATGAATGTGAATAATTTAATTTAATTATTTAATTAAATAGAGGAATGAGAATAAAATGAATATTAAATATTCATTTAGGAAAGTGGTCGTTTATATATGTCTATAGTTAGTTATGGCATAAAAGACTCTGTCATGTGAATTTTGATTGTATTATAAAGATTAGTTCAACTAAGGCAGTAAGGGATTTACCTAAGATTATGAAACCTCATAATCTGGTATGTAAGGAATGTCAAATGGGAAAGCAAGTTAGAACTACATTTAAGAGCATTACTGAGAAATCCAATAATATTCTTGATTTAACTCATACTGATTTGTGTGGTCCAGCAAGAACAAGAAGTCTACAAGGAGATAGATACTTTATGCTAATAATTGATGATTATTCTAGAATGTGTTGGGTTACTTTTCTCAAAGAGAAAAAATAATCTTCTAGAAGATTCAAGAATATTCAAGGCAATGGTAGAGAATGAAACCGGCAAGAAAATCAAATGTTTAAGATCAGATCAAGGAGGAGAATTTACATCTAGAGAATTTAATGCATTTTGTGAAGTGAATGGAATCAAAGGACAACTATCAGCACCCCAGACACCCCAACAGAATGGAGTTGTGGAAAGGAAGAACAAAACTATTCTGGATGCACTAAGAACCATGTTAATGGAAGCAAATCTACCTCATGTGTACTGGAGAGAAGCAGTGAATACAACAGTTTATACTTTCAACAGAGTTCACATCAAAAGTGAAACCGGTAAGACCCCTTATGAACTATGGTTTGGTCATATTCTTACTCTTAAGTACTTCATAATATTTGGAAGAAAATGTTATTGTATATGGTGAAAATGGATAGCAATAATAACAATATTGAAAGGCTAAATAGATTCAACCACAAAACCCTAGCCTAACAACAACAAAGATCCACCATAACATATGAAGATTACCTAAGACAATGCAAATCACATGAAATCACAAATATTATACCATCACATGTCCAATAGGGTTTTGATCTCCATTCTTCCTATCTCCATTGATCTTGCTTGATATATTTGCTCTCAGATTTTATATGCACAAGAGCTCAACAAAGAACGGAATGTGGTTGCAAGTAGGATCGTAGTGTAGTCAATTGATCAAGTAGTTAGCTCATTCGCTCATTAGGGTTTGATAATGAAGGAAGCATCTCCTTATATAGAAGACACTATATGAAATGGAGGGATAAGATTGAGAGGTGTAAAAGGAGGTCGGCTATGATTAGAGGGTAGGTAAAAGAAATAATAAAATAATGAAAGGGGTAGGTAGTGTATGAATTAAGAGATGAATGACATGTGTCATAGGTAGAAAAGGCTAATGAATTAATTAAATAAATAAAAACTTATTTAATTAATAGAAGAAGTGGGATCAATTAAATAAATAAGAATATTTATTTAATTTAGGAAAAGGATAATTTAAATAAATAAATGTATTTATTTAAATGAGAAATAAGGCTAGAAGAGGATAAATGAATTAATTAAATAAATAAAGATTTATTTAATTAATAGAAGAATTAAGCTTAGGTAATTAAATAAATAAAATATTTATTTAATTAGACTGGACAACTTTAGGTGTCTACAGTTATATTGGAAGAGATGAGTATATTGGCAAATTTGATCCTAGAAGTGATGAAGGAATATTTCTTGGTTATTCATCTAAAAGTAAGATATATAGATGTTATAATAAAAGGTTACAGAAAATCATTGAGAGTACTAATGTGAAGATATATGAACACTTTAGAGGAGATTCAAGATCTGTAGAACCGACAATTGAAATGATCATAGATCAATCAACACAGATTGCACCAGTACAGAATGAAGACCCAGTCACACCGACATCATCAGAAAACTCAACTACGACTGAAGAACTGTAGCCTATGAATGTTAATCAGACCAAACCTAGGTATGTAAGATTGAATCATTCAGAGAATCAGATAATTGGAAATAAGAATCAAGGTGTTATAACTAGAGGAAGATTGGCAAATGAAGAGGTATGTTTAATTTCTCAAGTTGAACCAGCATCTGTTATTGAAGCATGTCAAGATGAACATTGGATAAAAGCAATGGAAGATGAATTAGAACAAATTGAAAAGAATAATACTTGGAAATTAGTTCCTCGGCCTAAAGACAAAAATGTAAGTGGAACTAAATGGGTATATAGGAATAAACTTAATGAATATTGAGAAGTAATCAGGAACAAAGAAAGATTAGTTTGTAAAGGTTATTCATAGAAAGAAGGAATAGACTATAATGAAACCTTTGCACTGGTAGCCAGAATTGAGGCAGTTCGACTATTTCTTGCATTTGCAGCTTATAAGAACTATAAACTTTATCAAATGGATGTAAAATATGCATTTTTGAACGGAGATCTAGAAGATGAAATCTACATTGAACAGTCTGAAGGATTTTCTTTGACAGATAATAAGGATATGGTTTGCAGGTTAAGGAAAGCTTTATATTGATTGAAGCAAGCTCCCAGAGCTTGGTATGCTAGATTGGATAAATATCTTTTGAAGCTTGCTTACACAAAAGGTAATGCTGACAACAATTTGTATTACAAAGTTACCAATGATGATATTTTGGTTATTGAAGTCTTTGTAGATGATATCATTTTTGGGGGTGAAGATCGATTATGTAAGGACTTTGCTAATCAGATGCAAAAAGAATTTGAAATGTCTATGATTGGAGAGAGAAAATTCTTTTTAAGTTTGCAGATTTCACAAACAAACAAAGGTATATTCATATGTCAAACAAAGTACTTGAAGGAACTTTTGAAGAAATTTGGTATGGAATATTCCAAACAGGTAAGTGCTCCTATGATCACAACTGATAAATTACATTGAAGAATGATTCAGTTCCTATTAATCTGACAAGGTACAAATCTATGATTGGAGGTTTACTATATTTGACACAAACAAGACCTGATATAATGAATGCAGTATGTATTGTTTCAAGATTTCAAAGCAATCCTAAAGAAAATCATGAATCAACAGTTAAAAGGATTTTCTAGTACCTACAAGGCACATCAAATCTTAGTTTATGGTATCCTAAGGATGAAAATTTTGATTTATGTGCATACACCGATGCAAATTGGGCAGGTGATGTAGATGACAGAAAGAGTACTACTGGCGGTGCATTATTTCTTGGCAGAAGATTGATTTCATGGATAAGCAAGAAGTAGATTTGTACATCATTATCAACAACAGAATCAGAATATGTTGCAGCAACAACTAATTATACTCAGGTATTATGGATCAAGAAAATGTTGAAAGATATAAAGGTAAAATGCAAAGAACCAATAATCATTTATTGTGATAATTTAACAACAATTGATATATCAAAGAATCTGGTATTTCACTCTAAGACCACATGTTTCTATTAAGTATAATTTTCTGAAAGAGAATGTTGAAGCAAATGAAGTGAAATTGGTTTTTGTGAATACTAAAGAGCAAATTGCAGATATATTTACAAAGCCTTTACCTAAGGAAACTTTTGAATATCTCAGAGAGAAGCTTGGGGTAATTTCCCCACCAACAGAGACTTGGATGTTGAAGATTGGCATCAAACCGACAGTGACTAACAAAAAAAAAAAAATCCGGCTTTGATAGAGGAGAGCTACTTCTCAGGGGGAGTAGTTGGCTAAATGTTAAGTTTCAAATTCTTAACTGCTTTGGCATTTGATGTCAAAGGGGGAGAGATATCTATGGAAAAACATTATTCCTTGAGGGAGAGATTATTCATTGGGGGAGAGATATACTCTTTGGATATATGTATTTTGGTTTCTATTTCTGGTTCAAAACTTTGTATTGATCTATCATTGGGAGATTGATGGTTTACTGTTTTTGGCATTCTATTTTTGGCACTTAGATGTTTCCATCTAGTGTTTCCATCAATGCCAAATAGGGAGAATGTTGGTATTATGGATGACTTCGTCATGTGTTGCATTGGTTTTGTCATTGATGTCAACACTTATCTTCTTGGAGGTTTACATTATGTTCACCGATATGGTTAGTGACTTATGCACAATCACTGGTATATGTTCACTAGTAGGTTATATGGTTCACCGACAACGATGATGACTTGTTATCATCTGGAGATCACTTGGTTATGTCGAAGACATGGATTGGAAGTTTGGTTTTGGTGTTTTGCTTATTGGTCTAATCAGGTTGAATTGTTTATTGATTGAATAACTTGGTAAATGTATTAAGCCGACATGTTGTATCGGATCAAGACTTATTTGTAATTTATTTTCTTGTAATATCTTTAGTGAGTTGATCTATACATGGTCACAGGTTTGCATGGGGGTCCTGTATGTTGGCCCATCTGTACAGAGATCTGCACCAGGTGGTGTATCTAGGATACAATAGTTTATCAGCTGGGGTCACATTATTATAGGTGTCGGCTTGGGAGCACATTACTGCAGCGAGGCCACTTGCAGACAAGGATAGGCCAGTTGGTCGAGCTTATGCATATGGGTACACAGGTAAAGTTGTCCAGCGTAAGCTGGGCAAGCTAGAGCATTGGAGGAGGGTGTTAGACGATATTGATATGGTCATCTGGAGACCGTATATGGGTTGTGAGGTGTGGAGGGAGGACGGGATAGAGATTCCCTATGTGTACATGTCGCGATACTTGATAGGGCAGATGCCTTTTATCATTGAGAGATTCTTGCATAACCGAGTTCAGCGGCAGTATGGTCGACAACATGGTATACCGCAGGGAGCATGCCTATATGCTCGTCGGAGGTAGGATGTGCCAGAGTGGGGTCCGATTATTGATAGTGCAGCAGCTATGGAGGAGTACATGCATTTGGCTGGACAGATATGGGACTACGGGTTCATAGTGCTAGATGCTGGGATGACGAAGGAGTTTGGAGTGCTCTTTATGGCCCATATTGTTGCACGAATATGAGATCCAGTGGAGATGATTCCCATTTTTTATGATGATGAGGATGAGTAGCCCGTGAGGCTAGGGAGACAGAGAGATGAGGGAGAGGAGATGGAGGAGGGATATGGGGATAGTGGAGGAGATAACGAGGGAAATGGGAGAGGAGGTGGTAGAGGCAGATGAGGAGATAGAGAAGGGGATGGAGGAGATAGAGGGAGGATTGGAGGAGGAGATGGAGAGAGGAGAGGAGGTGGATTAGTCAGGCAAGCAGTTGGAGCTAGTGGAGTTGGTTGGGCAGGCGAGGTGATAATAGTTGTGGGTGGGATGGATGAGTTCACGCGGTCGACTCAAAGGAGGAGATAGATGTATTACCTCCACCGACGCCTAGGACAAGGACAGGGATGGGTGGTACCATGACACAAGTACCCATTTAGGTCCGGGTACCCACCCACTAACAAGACACGCAGATAAGGTTCCTATAGATCACAGTGCAGCAACTTCAGGAATAGGTATTGGCTCAACAGTGCCAGATTATGCAGATTATCGCAGAGCAAGATATAGAGAGAGCATCGAGGTCAAGTTGAGGAGCTTGCAGAGAGTGATAGCTGGTGCCCCGATGCAGGACACACTAAAGGAGATATGACACACTACCATGGCGGTTGAGTACTATAGGCGGTTGTATGAAGATCTAGTCCCCAGAGAGCAGAAGGCTCCTAGTTTTACTGCTAGTCGATCAACTCAGGGTCAGTAAGGGACAGAGAGCAGAGGTTTTACAAGGCCTTCTCGACGTGATCCACCTAGAGATCCAAGAGCTAGGACATCTACTGCGAGACCATCAGCCTCAGGAGATAGTCATACCTGAGAGACTTGTCTCTATTGTATGTTGATCATTGTGTTGTATTTCAATAGACATGACATCTTTTGTATATTTTGACCATTTTTGAGATATATATGACACCAATTTTCCGATCCACATGTGATGTGCTTATGGATGATGATTTATGCATTGATATGATGGTTCTATGATGATGATGTGATGCTTAGATAAATGCTTTTGATTTGATATTGATTGATATGATTGATGATGAAGATGCAATGATATTGATTTATGAGATGTATCTTGAAAATGATATGTATGGTAATGATATGATGTGAGATGTATCTTGAAAATGAGATGCATGGTAATGATATGATGTGAGATGTATCTTGAAAAATGAGATGTATGATAATGATAATGCAACTAAATGCGAATTATATGATATGCCACTATTTGTAACATGATATGCAACTATTTGTAAAATAACATGCCATTAATTGATCATCATCATTCTGTCGTTTGTCATTCCTGTATAGTCACATGTTTTTGCTTTGTTTTTGTTTATCATCATTGAGCTTTTGATATGTTGAAAGTTTATACAATCATAATGGTATAATTGAACCATAATGACCTGAGAAAAACTTACATGGATTTTGATATTGCAAGATGGCACAAGCGTTGAGGTATATTTGAACCAAGACGACCTGAGTGTTGCTTGCGTATAAATAGACAAGATTAAACCATTTGTATGCGCAAAGTGGAACAATGTCTTTAATGATATGTTTCAAATCACGTCTCAAGACAAGTATTTGCACAGTACAAGTGATTACCTCACAGATAGAAAACCCAAAAAAAATATCAGTCTCCAGCCACTTTCTCTAGCTTGGTGCATCGTTGAGAAAATTTAGGAGATCTAATAATTTAAAAAGTTCAAGTGCAAAACTAGTCAAAACTTCATGCAAGATGTAAACAAATTATACTTCAAAAAATCATCCATCATGTGTGTTGAAGTTGTTAATTGGATCGGTGCTTTTCTTTCTCAGTTGTTGGAGTTTTGGCTTGACAGGATTTGTTTGGTATGTTGTGATTCTTGTTTGCTTGAAGTTAGATGAATGTTGCCCCTAGTTTTAGATATCGATTGATGTGGATATGTACAGTGATTACCAAGTCATGGTGGGATATAATGAACTGATATTCAGATAAGCAAGGCCAGTGACTATGCTAAGTATGTCCGGGATAGTGTTGCGTATAAAGTGTTGGGCGATGGCCAGTAGTTTTGATTTTGGATGCAAAAAGATATGAGTAATGATAGATAGAGGAGATGTTCCCTCACAAGTAGTACCTGTTGCCAGGTTTTCACCATTTGTTTTTATTGTACTTTTCTATTGTTTTGATTTTTTATTTTTTTCTGATTTTTTTAGTTTTGTTTTGTATTTTTCACTTTTTTTGTGCATTAGACCACTCAAGTATAGAATTTATTCAAATGGATGTTGTTGGTTGGTTCATCGAGCACATCGCCTTCTGAAGTTGTTAGCTGATAGGCACCTGATCCATAGGTTGATATTATGACATAGAGACCCAACCAGTTAGGCTAAAACTTTCCCTTCTTTTCTCAGTCCTGTTGATTTTTGGGATTTTCTTTGAGTACAAGATCACCGACTTTAAAAATCCTAGGGATGACTTTGTGGTTGTAGCTTCTACACATGCGCTGCTGATATGCTTTGAGGTGATTATAGGTGTGTTGGCATTTTTCATCTAGAAGCTCTAGTTCTTGCAATTTGTTGACCCGATACTCCTCGTTTGGAATGAGGCCTTTCAAAGATACTCTGAGTGATGGAATTTCTACCTCAAGAGGCAAAATTGCTTCTGATCCATATGCCAATGAATATGGCGCAGCTCCTATAGGTGTCTGGATGTTAGTTCTATATTCCCAAAGTGTCGGATTGAGTTGCACATGCCAATCCTTTCCTGCATCATTTACTATCTTCTTTAGGATTTTCAATATTGTTTTATTTGATGCCTCTGCTTGACCATTCCCTTGCGGGTAGTAAGGTGTAGAGAAATGATGTTGGATTTTGAATCGTTCACATAGTTCTCACACATCCTAGTTTTTGAAGGGATGCCCGTTGTCTGTGATGATAGAACTGGGGATGCCATATCTGCAAATTAGATAATTGAGAATAAAAGGGGCAATTTGTTTTCCAGTTACTATGGTCATTGGGACTGCTTCAATCCTTTTTGTAAAATACTCTGTTGCAGTGATAATGAACTTGTGTCCATTTGAGGATGAAGGATGTATTTTTCCTACTAAATCAAGTCCCCACTGACAGAAAGGCCAAGAAGTTGTAAATGGTTGCAATTCCTGTGTTGGTGCATGGATAAGATTGCCATGGATTTGGCATTTAGGACATTTCTTTGCAAATTGATAAGAGCCTTTCTCCATTGTTGGCCAAAAATATCCCATTCTCAAAAGTTTTTTAGCGAGAGTAGGACCACTTGAATGCGTACCACAAATACCTTCATGAAGCTCGTGTAAAGCAAGGTCAGATTCATTACGATCAAGGCAACAAAGAAGAGTACCATCTAGACCTCGATGGTAAAGGGTATCAGCAGTTAAGGTATAACGGGCGGTTTGCCAAATAAAGTTGTGTTTTTGGTTCCAAGATAGGTCAATGGGTAGGGTATTTTTTAAGATACTCATATATTGTCTCGTATAGAGGAGAGTCTGAATTGTTTAAGGCATAGATAACATGGGATGCAGAATTGTCATAGGCTGGGGAAAACAGTTGCTCTACCAAAAACTCATAATGACTCTGTTGCTCTGGAATTTGTAGCAGTGAAGCGATAGTAGCCATTGCATCGGCTGCTCTATTGTGTCCAACCTTGGTATTTGCTCGAAGGTGATGTGTACAAAGTATTGTTTGAAGTCGTCCACCATTCTTTTGTATGGCAGTAGCTTGGCATCCTTTTTCTAATATTCATTGTTGATCTGATTTATAACCAGTTGGGAATCTCCATAGACCTTCAATTCTGTGATTGTCCATTCCATGGCCATTTTGATTCATGTGACCAGTGCTTCATACTCAGTGATGTTATTTGTGCATGGAAACATGAGTCTATATGATCTTGGTATGGTGTGTCCTTCAGGATGGGACGAACAAGATGCTGACACCCGAGCCATGTTGAGTGTAGGAACCATCAAAGTACAGGGTCCATTGCTTGGTGGTAATAGTAAGGACATCCCTATCTGGAAATTCGACCTCCATTGGTTGCTTATCTGGTAGTGGTGCTTCAGTTAATTGATCTGCAATTACTTGTCCCTTGATAGCCCGATGCTCTATGTATTGGATATCAAATTCACTGAGAATCATGACCCATTTAGCTAGTCTACCTGTCAGAGCTGCTTTGTTGACTAAATACTTGAGAGGATCATTTTTTGCTACTAGCTTGATTGTGTGAGCTAGCATGTAATGTCAGAAATTTTGAGAGGCGAATTCCATAGCTAGACAAGCCTTCTCAATGAATGTGTAATTCAGCTCATATCCATTTAATGTTCTACTGATGTAATAGATAGCTCATTTCTTGCCTTCTTGATCTTCTTGTGCTAACAGTACACCCAATGATATATTTGTTGTTGAGGAGGTGGCAGCTCCATGATGGCCTGTACCTTCGCTGGATCTACTTCAATGCCCTTTGCTGACACAATGTAGCCTAATAATTTGCCTGATGTCACCCCAAAGGCACACTTCTTAGGGTTGAGCCTGACTTGGAATTTCTCCAATCTTTGAAAGATTTTATCTAATATGCCCAGATGTTTTGCCCGGGTAAATGACTTAGCCAGTAAATCATCCACATACACCTCCATGAAGGTATGCATCATATCATGAAAGATTGTCGTAATTTCTCTTTGATAAGTTGCCCTAACATTCTTCAAGCCATAAGGCATGACATTCCAACAATACGTTCCCCAAGGACAGGTGAACACTGTTTTATCTTGATCCTGTGGAGCTATCTTGATTTGATTATAGCCAGAGAAACCGTCCATTAATGATAGCATTGCATGGCCTGCTGTGAGATCTATAATTATGTCAATGTTGGGCAAAGGAAAGTCATCCTTTGGACAAGCTTTGTTAACATCCCTAAAATTTGTGCATATCTTGATGCTTCCATCTGGTTTTGAAACTGGCACAATGTTTGAAATCCATTCAGCATAGTCTATAGGTCGAATAAATCCGACGTCTAATAACTTCTTTAGTTCACCTTTGGCCATTAATGCTACATGCAGATTCATCTTTCTTAATTTTTGCTTGACTCGCTTAGCTCCTGGAGCAATAGATAAATGATGCATGATTAATTTTGGATCAATCCCAAGCATATCTACATAGGACCAAGCAAAATTGATTTTCTTTTCTTCGAAGAATCTGATAAACTCTGGTTTTTCTTCTTTTGTCGGAGATTCTACTAGGTGTATGTTTTTTAGCTGCTTCTTATGTACCAATGTTGATTGATTGAGTGGGCTCATTCAATATGGGTGATTGCTCCTGATAGTGTTTAGGAAGAGTGTCAAGTCTCTCATCCTTAGGTGCTTTAAAAAGGTTTTCACCATCAAATGCATCCTTTATTTTGACTTTTTTGTGATCTAGTGTTGCCATTGACTGGTTTTTAGCATTAGATCCTTTATTTCTTTCATTTTTGTGACTGAAAGACTTGGCACCCTTTTGATTGCATATATCGTTACTTTGTTTGCTAGTAGATTCTATTTATGGGTTGACAGTATATAGTTAATGGATAATGGATTCGTCATCTGGGAAAATAGGTATGTCATGGTGTTCAGGTTCATCCCAGTCTCTAAGATCAGGAAATACGAGCGGTAAAGAGTCGTTGGGTGGGTCGAGGTTGACTACGGTAAGTGTCATGATAGGGGAATCATTAAGGTTGTCTGGGATATTGGATAAGTTAATGATATTGTCGAGGTCTTCGATGGTATCATCTTCCATGTAGACTTGCTTGTAGTGTTGTTGCTCGTTTTCTTTAGCTTCATAGATATGTTGTCTAGACTTTGTGCCTTGTCCTTCTTAAGAAAGGGGTGTATGAATAACACTTTCAGGAATATTTTCTATAACATTTGAACAATTGCCCCATTCATAGTCATTAGAATCGAGTTCAGAAGTATTATCCTGGAGTTTTTCAGTGCTACTGACAGGTATGTTTTAAGGTGAAAAGAGATCCTTGATAATTGATACCAGTCTAATAGTTTTCTTTGATTCAGTATCTGAACCTACTTATACTCTTTTCATTTGTTCATATATTGTCTCTCCTTGGGGAGTAGTGATTTCTTCAGGAGGTGATTCTACCTTATTTTGAATAGGTTCCTGAACATGGTGTACTTCCTCATAAGATGCTTCTTCTCTTTGAATGGCCAATTCCTCTTGTTGTTTCTCTTTTTCTTGGTGTTCTCTCTCTTTCCTTATTGTTTTTGTTGCTTAGTGTAGGGCCTCTTGCCATGAGCCTTCGTTGCATTTCTTTTTTGCTTTATATTGAGGTTTTTGATATTTATTTGGCTTCTCGTTTGGGGGTAGACTGTGTCCATATCCCAATCCTGTCTTGTCTTGAGAAAATTGTGAAAGACGGTCCAAAGGTTCTGTAATGCCTTCTTGATTCTTGCCTATAGGTCCTTTGCCATTATATCCCATCCATTGCATGACCAGGTATCCTTTTCCATCTGGCTATGTTGGTATAGCTACCTCCATAGTAGTAGCTCGGTCTTCTCCCTCATCCTTGTATAGCCAACTAAGGATGTCTTTTTCTTCTGATTCATGTGCTAATGTACCTAATTATATGAAATTGCCATCAAACTTGGTGATAGGCTGTGTTGCTTGATGTGTCAATGCATAAGGTTGTCCATGAGATTTTCGTGATGCTGGTAATTTGGTTAGACACATGGGTTCGAAAGAGTATTCTCCCATGCCTTGCTCTTTGATTTTTATTTTTTCTTTGAAATCCATGGATAAAGATTTGAGCTTTTCTTGATGTTGATCTAATGTTGAGGAAGTTTGAGCTTCCTTGTTGTGTGGAACCAAACTGTCCTGGGTTGCCCCCATAGCATTGCAATGTTGGAAGGGGTTATTATCTGATGATATAGAAATTTCCTGTCCATTATATGGGAATTTGACACATTGGTGGTAAGTTGACGGTACTTCTTGCATTTCATGTATCCAAGGACGACCCAATAACATATAATATGTGAGGTCTATGTCTAAGACCTGGCACATAGTGTCTCTTTGTATCAGTCCTACCTAAATAGGCAGTATCATTGTTCCCTTGTATGATCTCTCTTCATCATCATATGCCTTGATGGTGATCTTTTTGTGTGGATAAATAGACTGCTCAGAGAAGCCTAATGCACGGATAAGTTTTAAGGTACAAATATTGAGACCAACTCCTCCATCTATTAATACTATTTTAACTCAATGTTTGTAGACTAAGACTTCAATGTGAAGGGGAGTATTATATGGATGGCTCAAAGAGATATTATCATGTTTGGAAAATGTGAGATTATGAGGCCCTGTCATGTGAGCCACCATGGCTTGAAATTTGTCAACATCCAGATCTTGAGCTACATTTGTTTCAACTAGTGCTTGTGCTAGAATGTCCTTATGTTTTGGCAAAAGTTTGAGTAACTTGAGTATGGATATTTGAGCAGGGGTTCTTCACACTTTACTTACCAAATCATATTAAGTCTTGGGGATAGTGGTTGATGTTGATGTATGCCCTTTCAAAACATATTTTTGAGTTTGAGTTGTCACATTGATTGATGTATGGTCTTGTTTGTCTTTGCTTTTTATGTTGTTTATCTGATTATTCTATGTTGATATATGATTGATAGTGTTGCTGTACAAATGATTTATGTGAGCTCCCTGTGTATCATTTGATGATGAAGCTCCTTCTTTGTTGTAATTTGGAAGAGGATTTTTAAAAGTGTCATGATCACCATTCATTTTAAGACCATCAACTATTACATCACCTCGATCGATCATGTCTTGAATAATATTTTTAAGCCTCATGTAGTCATTGGTGTGATGTCCTTTGTTTCGATGAAAATCAAAGAAATGCGAGTCATTCCACCAAGGTGGTTTAATCTGAGGTTCAAAGTTGTTTATGGCTGGTAATGTGATGATCTTGTTTGCCAGGAGTTCTCAGAATGTTGATTCTAAGGATTGCCCCAATGGTGTGTAAATGTGTCTATTTGGAAAATTGTTGGTGTTACCCCTCGAATTTGGATTAGGTCCTCGATTTGTGTTGTTGCCTTGGTTATTGTTGGTGGTGTTTGTATTTGAAGGTCCCTGATTGGTAATTGGTGTATAAGTGTTAGTGCATTGGTTAACACCCCTTTGATTCTTGGTAGCCTGAGGATTACCTGATAAAGCCAATACTGGTTGTTTGGACTTCATATCATTAGCATCAGTTCCTCCCTCGTTAATAACATTTTTGTTTCTGGTCCAGAACCTGGATTTTTCTAAGTTGTTATTGTTGTTCTGGTTGTTAAAGTGAGAGTTGGATGAATTAGCTCCTTCTTTGAAGAACTTCAATGTTCCCTTTTTGCTTCCTCCACTTGGATTCCATTTTCGATTAACCTGGCAAAAGATGGTATGCACTGGAGCTTGAGTATGTAACTCATCTCACTATTCAGATTGTCGATGAAAATTTCCATCTTTTCCTTTTCGGGCACATCTCGAGGATATCTTGAAACCATCCATCTCCAACATTGAAGAAACACCATGAATGTCTCATTGTTTTTCTGTTTGGTATTACATACATCCAGCATGGTGATTGCGTGTTGAATATTGTAGGAGTATTGAGTGATAAATTTATTGACCAACTCATCAAAGGATTTGACGGGAGGTGTAAGTTTGGATAACCACTCCATTGCTTGTCCTCCCAAACTTCTTGGGAATAGCCTCATCAAATAAGTGTCATCATGGGCAAATTCAAGGCTTATGGTACAAAACTCCCGAACATGATCACGGGGATCACTCTTACCATCATATTTATCATATTTGGGTATATCTTAATTCGGGGGAAAAGGTATCATGTTTAATCTCTTGTCAAAGGGGTAAGGACAAATTTCGTTTAAGGAATACCGTATTGTGGTTCCCTGTTGCATGTCCTGCATTTGTCTTTGTAGCATTTGAATTTGTTGTGTAAGAGCAACCAGGGGCGCATTTGTTTGTTGAGGGAAGGGTTATTCTCTTTCATTATCCCTAGTTCAGGTATGTGTTTGTTTTAGTATGTTATGTTGTTTAGGTATGTTTTGCTCAAGGTCACGGGTTTCCTCTTCTCTTTGTTGTTCTTGATAAGTGTAATTTTGAGACCTTGTCCTAAATATTTCAGTATCAAAGTCTTCAGGAAGTCTAACTCCTTTGCTTGTTAGCATGAGCATGTATTTTTCTTTGTCAGCCTCTATGAGTCTTTCCAAGAGTTTTTGAAATGAGGGGTTTTCTTGACATTCTTGAAGGAGCTATTCAGTGATTTTTGTTTCTCCTAGATCAGTGTAATCGAACATGTTTGATAATCTTCGACCCATACTGGATTCTGGTCGTGGTTCGCTTTGCTTGTTTTGTTGAGAGCGAGTGACAACAGGCATCTAGTAGAAACTTTCTATGAAAAAGGGGACAAACTCCTCTTCTTCTTCTTGTTCGGGGGTTGGTGGTTCAAATCGAGCTATGTTATAAGTGATGCAAACTACTGGGAAGAAAATTGGATTGATTTTTCCTCCATGATTTAAGCGTTGACTGAATGCTAATTTTTGGCAAAAGGCTCTACTTCTCAATGGTTCTTTGTCAAATTCATTTGACTTGTCTTGAAGATACAAGCGCATATGACGGAGAAAGGTGCGATGTGATTTGAAGAGTTGGTGATTGATGTAGATAAATCTATTTTTTTTGGCAAGTTTCGAGGAACTAGGTTGTCATTTCTTCAACTTAGTGTTGTGATGAAGACTTTTTATTCTCAAAATATGAGGAGTGGTCATACACGAGTGATCAATTGTTTCCTTTGATTTGGTTGGATTATGATACTTTGTTTGAAAACTTAAGCGTACTTTATCAAATGGAGGTTTAGATGCCCCCCATGACAAAGTGCGTCAAATGATATGGAATAAGAGTTTCCCTATATGGAGACTCGATTTGACAACTTAGGTTTAAACTAGGTATGTTTTTTGTTGATGGAATCCATTTAATTGGCGGACCTTTTGATCAATGTGATGATGTTACCTGATTTTGATAGGAGAAAGTGTTATCTCTAGCTAGTTTCGGATTTTGACAACTGTTGTTCTAAGAATGACTTGCTTGATTGTTTGGAATATTTTTCTGATGTTTTGGTTCAAGTTTTGCCTGGTGAGGTTGACTGAGGATCCAAAAGGGTATCCGAAACTGATGATAACTTTTTTTCAAAAATGCTCAGTTTTGCTCCCTGTTTTCTAAGTTTTACCTATGCGTTAAGACAGAGACTGAATGTGTTAAAGTTTGATCTACGTGCGCTATTTAAAGCTACCAATGCGCTAAGCTGCCTGTGCTATGCGCTAAACCAAAGTTTTGAATTTTTCTTTGACGGGGATGGTTATGCGCTAATATGTCCTCAATAAGCGCTAATTTTTAGACTCAAAGTGCTACAGTTTGCCCCCAATGCGCTAGGCTGATGCTTCAAAGCGCTAATATGGTTCCTAAGAGCACTAGTGAAAAGTTTGTCAAATGTTCAGACTGTTATGCGCTCTTTTGAGAATGAGTGCGCTAAGTTTCAGTTTTGATGCGCTAAGGTGTGCTTCAGATGCGCTAGGATATTGCTCCTACGTGCTAAATTGCTCTGTTTGTTCTATTTTTGGTTTTCTTGGAAATTTTCAACACTTGTTTAACTTTGATGGATGATTTTGTGAAGTATAAATTGCAAACACAACAAGAAAAAGACAACCATTTTTGCCTATTCTAAACAAAGAGTGTATGTTCTGCGAGGATGTGTTCAAATCCCCAATGCTTTCACAGGTTTGGATACAAATAAGACAATTCAGACATACTTTTTATTCAAAGGTCATCAACAATACCATAGCCCACTAGTCTTGATACTCCGACAGCTCAAACAGTCGTGTCACCCCCTAGGGGGTGCCCGTTTTTTTGCCTTTTGCCAGAAATTAACCCAAAGTGAATTGCTTCAAAATTGAGTAGCTATCTTGGGAGATATATGGTGAGGATGTTTGGATGCCAACTTGGCTCAAGGTTTCTATTGCTAGATTTCGTAATCAAGCTTCTTGTTCAGTCTTCAATGATAAACTCCCTCGGGAGGCTTCCCAATCTTTAGAACAAAGGCTTTATGTATTGTAAAGATACTGGGGGAAGGCTAATCGCTGAGCAAAACTGTTAAAGGGACTTTCGTCACCCTCCACTTTTGATTATAGTGGGTTGGAACACTTGGCGATAAAGTCATTTCCCACTTAGGTCGTTCCCCTCTCACCGACCATTTAAACGGTGCTCTAAGAGAAACTCAGGAGGGCAGGCTTGCTAAATGATTTAAATGCTTGAAATACAGAAAGCTTAAGAGTGGTTTGGCTTTTTGGTCACCCAGTTAAGGGGACAACATATACCTTCCACTTTCAAAACAAGGCACAAAATGGTTCTTTTTAACCTTTCAATTCAGTTATTTGCTAACTTCTATTGGGAGATGTTGTTCCAAAAAGGCATGGTGTTCTTTTTAACTCGCAAATCAATGATTTTCAGATCCAAGTAAAGAAATCCGGGTCAACAAAGCAAATTCTTCAATATGGTCAACAAAAATAAATTCGATGGGGGAATGATTTCCCTCTTTTGCTTTATCTAGAACTTGGAAAATGAGGTTCTTTAACTTATGCAAGAAATGAAGTGGATACACCAAAGGATGGTGAGGTTCATTTTAAGACTTTGCATAAATAAAGTTTGTCTTGTTCTTTTTAAACCCCAAAATAAAGTGTTTCTCTCCCTATGAAAGCAAGGTAAGGTTTTTGTTTGTTGTTGTTCTTAAGTAACCCAAAAGGAAAATGAGTTCATTTTTACCAATAAGGAAATGAAAAAAAAACTTCAAATAACTAACTTAACAAAGTTAGAAACAAGAAAAATTTAATCAAAATGCTTACACTAGTAAAATGAAACCTCCCAACCTTGCAAACAAATGTTAGTGACTTGCAATAAAAACACTAGTTAGCAAAAATATTTTTTCAATGTGGACTTCTACAAGTCTAATTTTTTGGCCTCGGTTACAACTGTGTATTTTACTCTGTGTCTGTTATGTGTTAATCTGCAGACCCGATGCGCTACAGAATCGCACTAATGCGCTAACAGAAAACCCAAATGCGCTACGTTGTTGCTTGGATGCACTGGAATGATGCTTTAAAGCGCTGAGGCTTAACATGAATTAGCACAAGTGCTATGCGCTAAGAAAAACTGCAGGATGCACTAGGTTTTGAGTCCAACATGCTAAACAGTGAGCGGCATGCATCGGAAGACAGATCGAATGCGCTAAAGGATGATATCAATGTGCTAATTCATGTTTTTCGTGTACCTGCAAAGTTAGTCCTGCATCAAAAACAATTTGATAAATGGGGTTATGCCCTATAGTGGGCGCCAAAAATGTGTGCGAGAAAAATGGTGCGATGAAATAGAAAATACGAATTCAGGACTAGTCCACACACCAATGAGACTCTTGGTGCAAGTTATGGAGCTATATTTAATAGATCAACTTCTTAAGGGATGTTCAATTGTTCTCTATCTCACAAGACCCCTTAAGCCAATGTCTTTTCTCTTAGATCACTGAGCAAAGTGACTTAGGGATGACAATCATGAGAATGAGGGATGTTTGATCAATCTAACATGAATGAAATCCTAAATGTGCATGATATTAACAAATATGAATTAAACTAGCATGTATATGATGATAAGATGAAAGCATTAGTAAAAGAACTATCCTAACATGATACACTATCTTAATATGATTATTTATGATAATAGAAATACTTCTAAAATGTTTATTAGATTATTTCTATTCAAAGAGAGATTAAATGCTTGATAAAATGACTAGATATGCTTAGTAAAATACCTATAAGTGCGATGCTAAAGACTTGGATATGAGAATGGAGGAATGAGGGCTCTATTTATAGGAAAAATAGGGCAATGAAGAGTCGGATTGGATAATCTTAACAAGGGCCAGGATTGGAAGCTATCAATCCATGTTTACAATTCTCACCAATGAAATGATGACAATTGTCAACATAAGACTGCTTGAGAGGGGATGTAAGAAATATTTAATGCTTGAGAAGACCTCATGGTTACATTAGAAGTTAAGGTTTAAGGTTAGGTTAAGGTTATCCATTGGACAAAGCTTTTACCCAAAGGATAAACTCTTGTGCAAGGGTTAAAGGAATAACCATGGTCAAAGCAATGAATGATTAATGAGACCCCTGGGTTAGATGTGGGTTGAGTTAGAGAGAAAGTCTCAAATTATGCAAGAGGGTTGAGTTAACCATTAATGGTTTGGAAGACTTTCAAGGTTAACTTGTTGAAGACATAAAGCCTTTAATGGTTTTCAAAGACTTTGAGGGTTTGAGAAGTGACTTCCCTTTGTTTAGGGATGTGATAGTATTTAGTAGATGGGTTAGGCTAATTTAGAAGTGGTTAGAAGAATCTAGAAAGGGGATTTAGAGAGGCAAGTGGGAGATGTAGGAGAATGCAAGTGGATGGAGGGTAATTTTAATTAAAATAAATTGCTTTATTTCAACAAAAATAGATGCAACTTGCATAAATGCAAGTGGGGGATTTAAATAAATAAATTAGATTTATTTATTTGAAGTGAACAATTTAATTAAATGTTAATTTAATTAAAAAAAGTAGAAAGGGGATTTAATTAAATAAAGTGATTTATTCAATTAAATGATATGAAAGACCTAGGTGAATTTAATTAAATAAATTGAATAACTTATTTAATCAAATAGTTGAATATGAATGATTTAATTAAATTAAATTTAATTAAATAGAGGAATGAGAATAAAATGAATATTAAATATTCACTTAGGAAAGTGGTCATTTTTATACGTCTACAGTTGGTTATGGCATAAAAGACTTTGTCATGTGAATTTTGATTGTATTGTAAAGATCAGTTCAACTAAGGCAGAAAGGGATTTACCTAAGATTGTGAAACCTCATAATCTGGTATGTAAGGAATGTCAAATGGGAAAGCAAGTTAGAACTACATTTAAGAGCATCATTGAGAAATCCAATAATATTCTTGATTTAACTCATACTGATTTGTGTGGTCCAGCAAGAACAAGAAGTCTACAAGGAGATAGATACTTTATGCTAATAATTGATGATTATTCTAGAATGTGTTGGGTTACTTTTCTCAAAGAGAAATCAAAAGATTTTGGAAGATTCAAGATATTCAAGGCAATGGTAGAGAATGAAACCGACAAGAAAATCAAATGTTTAAGATTAGATCAAGGAGAATAATTTATATCTAGAGAATTTAATGCATTTTGTGAAGTAAATAGAATCAAAAGACAACTATCAGTACCCCGGACACCCCAACAGAATGGAGTTGAGGAAAGGAAGAACAAAACTATTCTGGATGCACTAAGAACCATGTTAATGGAAGCAAATCTACCTCATGTGTACTGGAGAGAAGCAGTGAATACAACAGTTTATACTTTCAACAGAGTTCACATCAAAAGTGAAACTGGTAAGACCCCTTATGAACTATGGTTTGGTCATATTCCTACTCTTAAGTACTTTCGAATATTTGGAAGCAAATGTTATATTAGAAGAGATGATTATATTGACAAATTTGATCCTAGAAGTGATGAAGGAATATTTATTGGTTATTCATCTAAAAGTAAGGCATATAGATGTTATAATAAAAGGTTACAGAAAATCATTGAGAGTACTAATGTGAAGATAGATGAACACTTTAGAGGAGATTCAAGATCTATAGAATTGACAGTTGAAATAATCATAGATCAACCGACACAGATTGCACTGGTATAGAATGAAGACCCAGTCACACCAGCATCATCAGAAAACTCAACTATGACTAAAGAACTGCAGCCTATGAATGTTAATTAGAAAAAACCCAGATATGTAAGATTGAATCATTCAGAGAATCAGATAATTGGAAATATGAATCAAGGTGTTATGACTAGAGGAAGACTGGCAAATGAAGAGGTATGTTTAATTTCTCAAGTTGAACCAGCAGATGTTGTTGAAGCATGTCAGGATGAACATTGGATAAAAGCAATGGAAGATGAATTAGAACAAATTGAAAAGAATAATACTTGGACATTAGTTCCCCAACCTAAAGACAAAAATGTAATTGGAACTAAATGGGTATATAGGAATAAACTTAATGAATATTGAGAAGTAGTCAGAAACAAATCAAGATTAGTTTGTAAGGGTTATTCATAGAAAGAAGGAATAGACCATAATGAA
The DNA here is from genome assembly GCF_030272615.1 of Cryptomeria japonica. Taxonomy (NCBI): domain Eukaryota; kingdom Viridiplantae; phylum Streptophyta; class Pinopsida; order Cupressales; family Cupressaceae; genus Cryptomeria; species Cryptomeria japonica. Next base: position 396,653,325 of record NC_081413.1, read on the forward strand.
ACCTTTGCACCGGTAGCCAGAATTGAGGCAGTTCGACTATTTCTTGCATTTGCAGCTTATAAGAACTATAAACTTTATCAAATGGATGTAAAATGTGCATTTTTGAATGGAGATCTAGAAGAGGAAGTCTACATTGAACAACCTGATGGATTTTCTTTGACAGATAATAAGGATATGGTTTTCAGGTTAAGGAAAGCTTTATATGGATTGAAGCAAGCTCCCAGAGCTTGGTATGCTAGATTGGATAAATATCTTTTGAAGCTTGCTTACACAAAAGGTAATGCTGACAACAATTTGTATTACAAAGTTGCCAATGATGATATTTTGGTTATTGAAGTCTTTGTAGATGATATCATTTTTGGAGGTGAAGATGGATTATGTAAGGACTTTGCTAATTAGATGCAAAAAGAATTTGAAATGTTTATGATTGGAGAGATAAAATTCTTTTTAAGTTTGCAGATTTCACAAACAAACAAAGGTATATTCATATATCAAACAAAGTACTTGAAGGAACTTTTGAAGAAATTTGGTATGGAAAATTCCAAACCGGTAAGTGTTGCTATGACCACAATTGATAAATTACATTGAAGGATGATTCAGCTCCTATTAATCTGACAAGGTACAAATCTATGATTGGAGGTTTACTATATTTGACACAAACAAGACCTGATATAATGAATGCAGTATGTATTGTTTCAAGATTTCAAAGCAATTCTAAAGAAAATCATGAATCAACAGTTAAAAGGATTTTCCGGTACCTACAAGGCACATCAAATCTTGGTTTATGGTATCCTAAGGATGAAAATTTTGATTTATGTGCATAAACCGATGCAAATTGGGCAGGTGATGTAGATGACAGAAAAAGTACCACTGGCAGCGCATTGTTTCTTGGCAGAAGGTTGATTTCATGGATAAGCAAGAAAGAGATTTGTACATCACTATCAACAACATAATCAAAATATGTTGCAGCAACAACTAATTGTACTCAGGTATTATGGATCAAGCAAATGTCGAAGGATATAAAGGTAAAATGCAAAGAACCAATAATCATTTATTGTGATAATTCAACATCAATTGTTATGTCAAAGAATTCTGTATTTCACTCTAAGACAAAGCATGTTTCTATTAAGTATAATTTTATGAAAGAGAATGTTGAAGCAAATGAAGTGAAATTGATTTATGTGAATACTAAAGAGAAAATTGTAGATATCTTTACAAAGCCTTTGCCTAAGGAAACTTTTGAATATCTCAGAGAGCAGCTTGGGGTAATTTCCCCACCGGTAGAGACTTAGATGTTGAATATTGGCATCAAACCGATGAGGACTAACATCAAAAAAAAATTCTGGATTTGATAGAGGATAGCTACTTCTCAGGGGGAGTAGTTGGCCGAATGTTAAGTTTTGAATTCTTAACTGCTTTGGCATTTGATGTCAAAGGGGGAGAAATATCTATGGAAAAAAATTATTCCTTGAGGGAGAAATTATTCATTGGGGGAGAGATATACTCTTTGGATATATGTATTTTGGTTTCTGTGTCTGGTTCAAAACTTTGTATTGATCTATCTTTGGGAGATTGATGGTTTACTGTTTTTGGCATTATATTTTTGGCACTTAGATGTTTTTCCATCTAGTGTTGCCATCAATGCCAAATGGGGAGATTGTTGGTATTATGGATGACTTTGTCATATGTTGCTTTGGTTTTGTCATTGATGTCAACACTTATCTTCTTGGAGGTTTACATTGTGTTCATTGGTATGGTTAGTGACTTATGCATAGTCGCTAGTATATGTTCACTAGGAGGTTATATGGTTCACCGACAGTGATGATGACCTTTTATTATCTGGACATCACTTGGTTATGTCGAAGACATGGATTGGAAGTTTGGTTTTGGTTTTTTGCTTATTGGTCTAATCGGGTTGAATTGTTTTTGATTGAATAACTTGGTAAATGTATTGAGCTGACATGTTGTATTGCATCAAGACATATTTGTAATTGATTTTCTTGTAATATCTTTAGTGAGCCAACCTATACATTTGGTCTTAGGTTTTGTATAAATAATTTTAAGATCTTATTGAAGATCAAGATATATGATATGGTATGAGTGTGTATTGAAGAGAGAAAATAAGCAGATCCTTATGCGAATCACGTAGACATTATTTGAAGGTTGAAGGAAGGTTATGAAGGTGTTTAGCACTCATGTTCGAAGCTTAAATCGGTACTGAATCCAACATTGTAGATGCTATTTTGAGCAGTACATTATCATTGGATTTAACCATCCAATTGTGTAGTCAGTTTGACTCCTATTTTGTGATTGAGCAGTGAGCTCTAGGCGGTTGGCCTTTCTGCATGTGCAAACCCCATTTGTATACACATACTATCTGCACTATTATCATCTGATTGTGGGTAAGGTTTCCCACCGTGGTTTTTCCCTTACCGAGTTTCCATGTCAAATACTCCATGTTATGTGTTGTTGATGTTTTTTCACTTTCTGTTTCATGCATTAAGTTAAACCGATACTGTTATAACTGTTAATCTGTTTTACCGACACTTAAGTTTAGTTTACCGACATTAAGGTTAAATTGGAATAACTTGCATTTGGATTATAAATTATTGTAAACTGGTTCACAACTGATTCATCCCCCCCTCTCAGTTGTCCTTCCCGGGACCTAACAGGGCCTTTATTGCATGACTAATAGGCCCCCACCTCAAGGGTATAGACCCTAGGGGTCTATTTTTGTAATTTAAACATAGAAATTGACTAAAAAACTCACATGAATGATCGATAGTGACAAACCTCACAAACACATCCATATAGAAAATAAAATATCATTTTATTCTAAGTTTAAAGATGGCTAAACTTAGACTTCTCATAAAGGAAATATATATGCAATAAGTGTTACTCTCTTCTCCCATAGTCCGCATTGCCTTCCTACACATAACCAACATATTCATGTGAGCATAGGTAGACCACAATAATAAGTCATATTACTTTCTATCATTTTTCATCAAGTTTACTAGGTAATACCAAACATATTTCCATAAAATCATCTCATTTAAACCTCCCAATCTATCTAATCATCTATTAAAGAAAATCATGCAACAATTTAGGGTTGTATTATCTATGTGTGAGGCGGGGTGTTACATCAAGTTTAGGCTTGAGGTTAGTGTGATGGTTAATTTAGAGTTAAGGTTAAAATTATGGTTCAATTAGGGTTAGGGTTAGCAATGCATTTGTTGAACTTGTTATAATTAATACCTTACATCGTTAGGTTAGGGTTAGGGTTAGTGTTAGTGTTAAAGTTATAGAATAAACTTTGGTATCAAGGTTACAATTAGCATTAAGGTTGCACTAGGGTTTAGGTTCAAGTTTAATTAAGATTAAAGCTAGAATAAGGATTGCCATTACAACTAGGGTTAGTTTTAGGGTTAAGGTTAGGTTAGGCTAGGGTTAAATAGGATCAAGTATCAATTAGGATTATAGAATAAATCTTTGACTTGGGGTTAGGATTAGGGTTAGAGTTATATTAAGAACAAAGTTTCAATAGCATTAGGGTTAATATTAGATTATGGTTAAGGTTAAGGTTTCAATAGCATTAGGGTTAATATTATATTACAGTTAAGGTTACAGTTAAGGTTAGAATTCAATTAGGATTAAGGTTAATGTTAGATTAGGATTCAACAAGGGAAAAATATTCTATTTATGATAAGGTTTGAATTAGGATTATGGTTGGGGTTTAAATTGGGCTATAGCTAAAACTAGGGTTAGGATTAAATCGGGTTTAGGAATAATGTTAGGCTAGGGTTTAAACAATGTTAGCATTAGGGTTTGATTAGGGTTAGATTCAATGTTGGACTAGGGTTAAAGTTAGGGTTAGAATAAGAATTAGAGATCTGATTTGGATTATGGTTAAATTAGGGTGAGACTTCAATAAGGGCTAGGGATAAGATTAAGGATAGTGTTTAACTTGAGTTGTGGCTTATTAAGCGATAAAGTTAAGATTCATTTAAATTAGGATTAACGTTCAATTAAGGTTATCGATATAGTTTAGGTTTTTTTTTTGATAAGTGATAATATATATTTTGATTAATTAATAAAGTTTGTAAACTCAAACAAATTTTGGGCTTTCCCTGTAAGTTCGCCACCATTACTAACCATTGTCCAACCCTATCAGAGTATGAAGGAAATTATATAGACAATACATAATAATCCATCATAATTGTGTATCAAAACAGGCCATTGAAGGCAAAACCCTACTAACATTGAAGCTATATTCATATAAAATAAGTACCTCCCCACCTCTGTAAACACCTATGATTACCCAACCCATGCCTTTTTTCCTTTATTAGGTCCATTTTCCTAGTAAGGGTTGAACTGCATACCTGTGTCTTTTTTTTTTGTCGCTTGGCCTCCCTAGCCATCCATAGCTCCAACTCATACTCACAAATATAGTCTTTCAACATTTCCCAGCTGACTCAAGCTTCCTCCCTGTGAGCCTTCTTGTCCGAGCCATTGTTCCATAGAATGAATGGGCAAAATTAAGTGTCAATCCCCTTCCAAAATAATCCCCTCACCAAACCGATGGTATAAACCCTTACCTGCTTTCACTCTTGCCAAAATGGATGTGAGTCCACAAGTGAGCTGCTTCAGAACATAGGCTTTAACAACCCACAACAAGTCTTCTTTTCAACCCAACTTAAGCCCCCATTCTACCAACATTGACACCAAATCCACATTTGTTTGGTAGAGAAATTCAAATGACATATATTCCTCACCAAACAAAACATCTAAAATATGCATGAATATTTGGTTGTTAAATTGAAACACTCTGCCTAGACGCTTCTTTGTGATCTTCTGAAAGAAGGCGAGTTGCTGCATTGCGGAATGCAAAGAGAAATTCTCTTTGATTATTCAACTCTCTCCTTTCTCACTGCACACCAAACACAATTTCATTGGAAAAGGCATACAAAATGGCAAGAAAGATCTTTCCTTAAAACTCACAACCACCTCCCCCATCATATCATCGTTAAATGCTTGCGCATGAGATTGTACTCATACTCCAACATCTAACTCATTTCCCATAAGTCCTCGTACATCCCTTCACCATCCACGCCATCTAATGATACTCCCCACATCGAAGAAAATATCGACAGTAGAATTACCTTCATGTCGAACGTGGGAAATACAGGTTTTTAAAATTTTGCCAAATCCCCTCATATGGACTTAATAAACTTATTTAATTTCCAAGAGGGGACCTCACCTTTGAAAATAAAATTTAAAATAACTTGTGAATCACCTTCTAGTTTCAAATAATTGACCACCAATTTTCTCGCCAAAAGAATATCCCCCAAAGTGGCTTGAGCCTCATCCTCGTTATTGATGCCATTTTCCAACCTCTGAGCCCCAAACGCCACAAGATCACCCCTATGATCTTGAGCCACCCAACCAACACCGAAAGAGCTAGTATTTCCCTTCGAGGTGCCATCAAAGTTCACTTTGATCCAACTAGCCTCTGGAGCTTGCCAGACAATCATATTAGGCTCACTGATTGCCGCATTAACCCAGGAAAACCCATTAACGGGCCATAGAGTTTAGTTATGGTTAGCGTTTAATTAGTGTTAGAGTTAGGGCTATGATTAAATTAAGTTAGGATTTAGTTAGGGTTAGGGTTCAAAAAGAGTTGATGTTATAATTCAATTACGGTTAAGGTTAAAATTAGAATTAGAAATAAGTTTCATTTAGGGTTAGGGTTTTAAAAGACATCTTCAAGTTAGGGTTAGGGTTAAAATATAAGGGTAGGATTAAGGTTTAATTATGATTATGGTTTGAATATTATTAGGGTTAATAATAGGCTAGTAAGGTTAGGGTTAGGGTTAATGTTAGATTAGGGTTCAATAAGAGTTAGGGCTAGGGCTCAATTAGGGGTAGGGTGAAATTATGGTTACAAGAAAAATATTTGAGCGGGGGTTAAATTATGTTGATGGTTTAAATTGGTTCAAGGTTAGAGATTAGTTATGGTTAGGGTTAATGTTATATTAGGGTTTAAATAGGTTTAGCATTAGGGGTCAATGAGGATTATATTTAATGTTTGACTAGGTTTAAGGTTACGTTTATAATTAAAATTAAAGATAGGATTAGGATTAGGGATGAATTAGCATTAGGATCAATGTTACATTAGGGTTTAAATAGGGTTAGCTTCTGGATTCAATTGAGGTTAGATTTAATATTAGATAAGGATTAAGGTTAGGATTACACTTAGAATAAGAGATATGATTAGGGTTATGTTTCAATAACTATCACATATATTATACCTAATATTCATATATATCATTATAAATCAAATGAAAAATATTTATATTTTGAATTTTCCTTCAACTAGCCTAAGTGACTTATTGAACCATTTCACGTTAATTTTATTACAATCAACTGTTTACTATTATTTATGAATGTTAAATATCTTTAAAATTGATATCTCTCAATATACTTTATTTAATTTTTTTTAACTATACATATGCTAGCACATTATATTACATGAACAAGAGATGCAATGCGTCAAGTTCTAGCTGATAGTTAAGATAGAGAGAAATGGAGAGGAAAAGAGATATATAAATGTAAAGGTATAGGAAGAGATGGAGGGTGAAAGAGGAAGATAAAGGTAGAGATAAATGATTGCTTGTCTTGACTAAGCATCTTGCAAAAGTTACAAATTTCATTTCAAACTTTGAATTGTATAGAATATAAAATAATTTATTATTATTGCATGGTTCATACAATGCATGAAATTATATGGAGTTTAGTTCGAATAATAATATGTTCTAATTAGAAATTTTTTTATTAGAGCATAGTAAAACAATTTTCATAAATATGAATGGTTGATAAATTGAATCAAATAAATTAATCATATCATTTTCTCAATTTTTTTTATAAACATCCATTCTAATTGATTTCTAAGTATTAAGATTTTTAAAGAATTATATTATAAATTAAATATATAAAATTTGTAGTATATAAATTTTTTGATGTTATATGTAATTTTTTTTTATAGCGTGTCATTTTTTTTGTGAATTTTCAGTTATAGCTTTTAAGTCAAAAAGTGTAGAATCATCAAATTTAATCTTGAATATCATGTGATAATATTTAGATATGGTTTTTATTATTTTGGATAATAATAAGATAATTTTTATTGACTTTTCTTTCAACATCTTGAAATATTTTTTCTAATTAGTTGATTGAATTAGTGAATTTTAATTTACATTAAACTAATGTGATTAATATTATTGAAACTAAACTATTAACTAGAAAAAGAAAATGGTTGCACTAGATAAAGATTATTTTCTTATTTTTATTTAGTAGTATATTTAGTAGCTAGTTTAAAATATAATCAAAACCTTTAATTTACACTATATAATATATCTATCTAATAAAAAAGATGAAATTATTAAGAAATATATATGTCATTTAAAATATTTTAAAAATCTAAATATTATAGAACTAAAAATAGATAATTTTTTCTTAAAAAATATAAAAATAAAATTATTGATTTGATAAATTTATATAGAAAATCTAAAATAAAAAATGAAAAAGTAATATCAATTTAAAAAATAAATATTGACAGAGATATTTTAAATATATTTGTATAATATTTGAGAGACATCTCTTCATATTTGTATTTTTACATAGTTATATTTAAAATATACTTTATCAAAAGACGTTTCTATTTAAAATAGAATTTTTAAAAATTGATGGTTGAAAATTCGAAATAAGAATACAAGACAATATTGTCTACAATCAATAAATAAACTACCCATTGTCAACTGCACACACTTAGAGATAAGTGTTAGGCGAGAGAAGCGATAAAATACACGAGTCCTAGTTAAAACAATGGCAAACACAGAAAAAATTAAAAAGCAGTTTCGTGACATTAAAAAGGCAGTTAAGAATACTTTGCCGTCTAATCTGTGGTATGATGAAGATTGCAAGGTTGCAAAAAGAATAGTCGAAGAGAACGAATCAGACAAGGAAAACAATTTTTTTTAATGAGAAATTGATAAAATCTAAAAATGAAGGCTATGTTATATCAAGAAGAAAAGAGTTAATTTCTTTGGGTAAACACAACCCCAGAGGATTTTGGAGAGAAATTTAACAGAAGAGAAATCAAATAGAAAACAATATAACAGATGCTCAATGGCTAGAGTACGCAAAGCTCCTTTATGAACAAACTCAGGATAAAAGCAATCCTCCCATAATCAACACTTCAATCAAACTCTTCTCGGTGGAAGATGTCAAACAAGGTATAAAGATATTAACAAGTAATAAAGCAAAAGACATTGATGGGTTACAAGCTGAATTCCTAAAGTGGGGAATGGGGTTGCTTGCTCCTGAATCCAATTTTTTTTTAATAGAGTAACTCAAAGTGGTTTTCCAATAGAATGGACTACGAGTGTGGTTATAACCCTACACAAGAGTGGTGATCTTAATAATCCTTCTAACTATCATACTATTATAGTCAATCCACTCCTAGGTAAGCTTTTTGGTAGCATGGTAGGGCGCAAAATCAATAGTTGGGCAGAAAAGGAAGAAATAAAAGCAAAAGGGTAGGTTGGTTATAGACCGAGACACTCTACCATTGATCACTGCATCACTCTTAGGCACCTTATTGAGAAATTTTGGGACCTGAAAGGTAGAGAGGCCTTTTGTTGTTTCGTAGATTTCAAAAAAGCCTTTGACACTGTGCCTAGAGATAAACTGTAGAAAAGAATGGAGGAACTTAAGGTTCCGAATAAGCTCATAGTAGCAGTGCATAGACTTTATGAGCAGGTTAGAGCTAAAATCAGAACTAAAGAAGGTATGTCAGAATGCTTTGGCAACGATATCGGGGTAAAACAAGGATGCCCCCTCTCGCCCAATCTATTTGGCTTATACATTGATAAACTTGAAGAGTGGTAAATAAAACTACGGACGAGGGTGTCCAACTTGTTGGGTATGTGGTGATTCAGTGAAGTTGATCCTTTATGCAAATAGTCTCATTTTAATTGCACAAACAACCCATGATTTGAGAGAGCACTTGAAAGCTTTAGAGAGTTTCTGTTAGGAGGTTTGGATTCAGGTGAACACTAGCAAGACTAAGATCATGATTTTCTCTCTAAAGAGGAAGAAGTAGTAGGTTAACTTTATCTTTGATGGAAATTTGTTAGAGATTGTGGAGGAGTACAAGTACTTGGGAATTGATTTTCATAACATGTTGAGTTGGGAGACTTGCATAACTAAATGAATTCAAGGGGGTTGGCATGCTTCTTTCTTGCTGCAAAATAGGTGTAGACAAGTAGAGCTATGGGATTGGAAAACGAAGAAGACTCTTTTTGGTTTGTTGGTTACACCTGTTGTCCTCTATGGTTGTGAGGTTTGGGGGAGCAACTTGTCAAACCACAAGTAGAAACAAATTGAAAGAATACAAAAACATCTTATCACTAGCAGCCTTAAAGTCAAATCGACGATTCCCTACGAGATTCTCTTGGTTGAAGTAGGTATGTTTCCAATGGAAGCTTCAATGATTATTTGATTGTTAAGCTATATAAAGAAAGTGGAAAATATGGATAAACACTGCTTGCCCTAGTTGGTTGTTGGGGAGGGACTAGTTCGTAGAAAGAAAACGTGGATGAATCAAAACAAGGAATGGTTGAGTAAATGGGACATCGACTTGCAAACATGTCCCAATACTAAGGAAGAGATAAAAAGACTTGTGTTAGAAAAATTTAGGGCTGCCATGTGGACAAAACAAATGGGGCGGAAAAAAGCCCATCATGTGAAAGAGTTCAACCCCACTTGGGAACATGATGAGAAAGACTATTCACGAGTGGCAATTAAGAGTAAGGCTAGATTGTTAGTGGTGCAAATTATAACCGGGTCTCACCATCTAAGGTGCGAAACATGTAGATGGACGGTTCCCAAAGAGACTTGGTAAGAAAGAACATGTGGTTTATGCAATAAAGGAGTTGTTGAAACTGAATGACACTTCATTTTTGAGTGTGTTGCTTACCAAGATATCCGTGGGCAGTATGAGAACAACTTGAAAGAGGGTTGTCTAAACCTGCTTTTTGAAGAGGAAAGGCTACACAAAACTACTATTTTCTTTATAAAGATCCATAATCGAAGAGCAGATATTGAGAAGAACATGAAGATGACATAAGTTTGGTGCTGGGTCCCTTAGACTATTGGTCTCGTGGATGCCATTAAAATTCCTTCATTCTTCATTCATTCATTAATGGTTTGTATGCTAAGTGGCCACTTGGCAACAATTGCAGCAAGAGAAATGACATATCGTTTATTAAATGTATAAAAATGAGTATTTTTTTATTTCAAAAATTGAATTTTCTACCCACTATTTTCAATATGATCCAATGAGAATAAAGAAAAATGATATTTTAATAATTATATAAAATAAAAAAATACATATTAACTATAAACTTCTTTAAAATTCTTAAATCTGATTGATCAATTAGATTTTGAAATATAGCTGAGCAAAAACTAATAACAATACAAATTTGAGGAACTAATAACAATACCATATTATAAAACAAAACAAATTTGAGGAACTAATAACAATACCATATTATAAAACAAAACAACTTTTATTATTACTCTATTTCAAAGACATACTATGTCACTAGACTACTTTTATTTTATTTTATTTTAAAAGACAAGCTCTCAAACAGGATCAGAGATTATGTAAGAATTAGATTACCCGGTGATTATTTCAAATTTTAGGTTGGGAAATCGTGGATGGTTGGTACCTAAGATCATGGCTTTTCTGAGCAGAGGAGCGGCTTTGCTTTGCACGAGGTGAGAAAACACTACGTTTTTCCTAGTTATTTTAGGAGCGAGTAGAGTAGCTCCATTTACATCTCTTACGTACTCAAATTGTTTTACCCAAACACAGTTTGAATGGTTCTTATTTTTTGAATTTCTTGTTTACGCCGGTTGAATTGAGAGTGTAATAAAGTCATTAGGATTGACCTGACTACACCCGGAAGCTTATTGCTCCCTTCAGTTTTATCTTTTCCTTTGGGATAATTGGAAAATGATAATGGAAATGAATAATGAATGATTTTTGAGGGATTTGGTCTTTCTGCTGAGGAAAATCTATTTTCTCTCTGTTGTATGCACATCAAACTCCTCATCAGCTGTAGTTGGTGCAAATTCACAAAAACCTGGAACGAAAACTAAGGGGAAAGCTAAAGTTGAATCCACTGTCAAATTTGAAGAATGAATTTGCTATGAAATCATTGTGTAAGATCTTAATCTTAAAACACTAAGAAGACAAACGAAAATTTGAATAGGCTAGCAAAAATTTGAAATTTCTTGAGAATTAGAATATAGCATAACTGATTTTAAAACTGAAATTAAATTCTGAAACTTTTTTGATGAACTGAAATGTGTAACTGCTGGAAAACATAATGGAAATTGTAAGTGATGAGAACCATAATCTGAACCCTTTGTCTGACTCTGTACCACTATTATGAGCCTGGCTGTACTGTAATGCAACTTAAATACATCCAAGGCCAAAAACTTAAGTTACTGGTGCGGGTGTGAAAACCCGGTTTATGGGTTCGGGCAAATTTTTTTGCCCTTTGGGTTCATGGGTTGGGTTTGTCCGTATATAAATATTATATGCAAAAATTTAAAGAAATATACAAAATTTATAAAACTAAATACATTTAATAGTATGCTACTTCATCATTGATCAATGCCAAATGCCAATTGGTAGTTCAGAATCTCATCATATTATGTCATATGCCATATAATATATATCAATGTATCGTATATGTCTAGGTTCATATTCAAATGAAAATCATTACAATTACAAATTTGACAATAAAAAATAATAATTGTCTTCTATCTTCATCAATCATCAAAAGGATCTAGATCAAGATCATCATCATTTGCTTCAAGTTCAAATTTAAAATCATTTGAACCCAACGCAGTGCCATTACCACTTTGTACATTAGGTGTAGGTATCTCATCATCATCATCCATAGTGACTCTAGCCAAATCATCAATAGTTGCATCCAAGTTGGTACACTCAGGGGTTATATCCCAATGCTTCATTGACCTATCCTTGTATTGTTGTTTCTTATGTGTTAGAAGACGCAAATTGGAATGAATATAAACCAAATCTTCTGCCCTTTTTGAAGCCAACTAGTTATGCTTCACTGAGTGGATAAAGGAGTATGTATTCCAATAACGTTCAGCATCAGAAGAACTTGCAACCTGTTGAAATTGGAGAGAAAACCAACAAAACTTAAAAATAAAAAATGCAAAAAAATTTAAGAATGTTAAGTGGTAAAGTCTACAATACAAATGTAAAAAACAAAAAGTCTAAAAAATTACTTGTGATAGAATCTTGATTGCAAGAGGTTGGAGGAACATATAACCTTGACCATGGAGGCACCACCATGTAGTAGCATCCATTTTGGATTGGTCATCAATGGCACAAGGACTATGATTTCTTCCTAAGATAAACAAGCTAAACTTTCTCCTAACACTTTCCACCACTTTAAGATCCACGATGAGTCCAACAAAAGCCCGCTTGTACCTAGTAGCAACTTCAAAATCTCTATATGGCGAAGTTCTCCTAGGCAAAGAAAGTACTTCATTGCTATAGTACTTGGGAGATACTGCATGTGCAAGGAGGTGCAATGGTGGGGTCATCTTTCTTTTTTGATCAATAAATGGTGATTTCTATTAATTTTTGAACAAGATATACATAAAGTTTTTTCAATCAAAAAACTTTCCCCAACCAGTCCATCAAAATAAAGTTTATCGACAAAACATAAAACCACGAATTGACTACCACCAAGTTTTCTGTTCACCCAACTAGAGTTTATACATTCAAATTTCAAAAAACAACCTGAAATACTACCCTAAGAACCACTTGCAACAGCTAGTTCTTTGTCTCTACCTTCAGTGTTAGTGTCATCGTCCCTCTGGTTAGCAGATTCATCCAAGTCATCATTGTCTTCAGGCGGAAATCCAATCCATAGGGTGTGTCTCTGTAATTTCTTCCTTGATCCCCTCAGACGTCCTCTCTTCCTCTTGGAGGAAGATCCCAAATCAGAGTCATCTTCTGTAGATTTGTTGTCTCTCGAGCCCCATTTTGCCAACTCCCTGCGAATATCTTGCCTCTCCCATGCTCGAAGGTACTCTTCGACTCCATGTAAGCCTATTTGGGTTGACGCCCTTCACACCTCTTTGTTGCTGTCTGCACACCATAGAAGATATGGACGTAATGGAGGCCGAAAATTATTCGAATGGAGCCAAACCCCATTCGGGCATACAAATCCACTCCCGTCCCTTGACATGTTCAGGAAGCTATCCAAACCTCCCCGCCATTCTTCCTTCACACTGTTGGTGACTATCCATCTCACCTTCTGTACTCCAATCAACTCGAAACACCATGCTGTGAACATGGAGGAGATGTCAACATTCGACTGATACTTGTATTGTGCCTTTAAGTACTCCTCCCCTAGCACAATTTTGATCCAGGTCAAGAAGTATGGTCTTCAAATCGAAAGACATTAGAGAGTCTTTCATCTGAGATTTGGCCCCAAAAGACCACCATTGGTCTCGCCGCCTTCAGTGAGAAATTGGGCTCCATCTCTGTGCAGGAGAAGCTCTTCGCTTTTCTGTTCTTCCACCACCTCTATCGCCTCGGTCTGGGACTCTTTCGAAATTTGAACAACTAAAGCATAATCTGGCTTGTCGTTGAAGCCACTTTATTTCCCTCATCGTAAATGCTATAGTGCTAGCCAGGGTGGTGGAGTGTGTGGCGGGCTTGTCGCCATAAATGCAATAACATAAAGTATGCTACTTGCCCTCGACCGCCAACCTTTCCAACTCCCATCGTCACCCTGTCCAAGGCACATCGGGTAGATAATCCTTGGGTACTGTTGTGAATTCATACTCTGCCACTCGTCCCCTATACTGCCGCTGGATATCTACTAAGATTGTCGCATTAACTCAACCCCTCCTGCCGGCCAACAGATACAAATTCAAAACTATGCTGTCCAAATTGTAAAAACAATTAAGGCCGATAGTCATGTCTCCTCGAAAACTACATCTCCAATTTGGAGCTCCAAGGCTTCATTTGTACATCTATCTGCATTCATATTGTTTTCCCTCTGGACATGCGACACTTTGAAATCTTGGAAGGAGGCAAGTCTTTCCCTTGTTTCTTGTATTTCCTGGTCTATTTTGTAGTAATGTGAACCCTCTCAAATTATAGCATGGATAATTAGTTGGGAATCACCTTCTAGGTGTAGCTTCGACACTCCAATTCTTTTCGCCAATTGAATAGCCATTGAAGCTGCCTTCACTCCGGCTTCATTATTCGTTCCATGTGGTAAACGTTGTTTTCCTCAAGCAACCACTATACTCTGACTATCCTTGGCAACACACCCCATGCTTGAGGGGCTTGGATTACCCTTCGCAGCTCCATTGAAATTGATCTAATCCATCCTGGTTTTGGTGGAGTCCAAACTGAGACTTTCTCACCAAGCTGAATTGGATTAACCCGAGAGAGCCCATTAGCGGGCAGAAATTTGAGCAAAGGCCAATGTGCTTGCATTTTACTATCCCAAATGTTATATGGGTTCTTACTCGTATTCACACTATTTGCAGCTGAGTTGACTAGTTCTGAAATAGATCTTTCAATTCTAGTCCACAGTCGAAGTTTATTTTCCTCTATTCCCTGAAATATGCACCTATTACGCTCCTTCCATATTTCCCACAATACTGTAGATGGCGCAATATTCCATATGCTAGAATATATAGATTTTTGCTTGTTTATTCCCCAACTTTGAAGCCATGATTTCAGATTACTTGTCAACAGAGTATACCAATCCAGTTTTGCACAATACTTTCTCCCAGCATTCTCTTGACCACGGGCAATGAAAGAGAAGGTGATCTAAAGTTTCCTCCTCCTGCTTACACATGACACACTGGAAAGGACCTGTGAAGCCCAACTTCTTCAGCCTGTCTCCTGTTCGAATCCTACCTCTCATGGCTAGCCATGTGAATGAACCCGCTTTTGGAAGACACTTGCCATTCCAACATAATTTCGTAGGCCATTATTCAGTAGCGAGATCCGAATCCATAATGCCATATCCCACCTTAACCGAATATTGTCCACTTTTCTCTCCACACCATATGATAGTGTCTTTATTAGTCAACTTAATTGGTCTTTCTTCAAGCATACTTTTCATTTCATACTCCAACTCCAAAGGTAAATTTAGTTCAGCCACATTACGCCACTTCCACTTCACTCCTTGGATCTCTTCTTTCACTATAAAGTCTGCCACCCTCAATCTTCACATTCTATCTGTCTTGATTCTGATATCATGCCAGGAGTCATCATCATTTAAAGTAGGATGTCCGTCCCAAGAGTCTGTCCAGAAATTGGCTTTTAGACCATTTCCCAGCTTCCACGAGATATGGTCCACAATAAGTTTTCTACATTCCAACAAGAAGTTCCAAATAGAAGAGCCTTGGCATGGGTTTCTTATAGTGAGAATCCTCTCCGCCTCTTGTTTGTCTAGGTACTTGTGGGATAGAATTTTGACCCATTTCTGATCAGGTTTAGTAAACATTTGGCAAATCAACTTCGCCCCCATTACTAAATTTAACAAATTCCAACTTTTAATACTTGCACCTCCTGCCAATTTTGGTTTGCAAACCTTGTCCCAAGCCAGTAGGGGGATCTTGTCCTTCTCCTGTGTCCCGTTCCAAAAGAATTTTCTCATACACCTCTCTATAGTCTTAACAACTTTTTGAGGTATCTTTAAACATTGCATGGAGTGTAGCGGGATAGATGAGACTACTGATTTTAGCATTATAATTCTCCCTGCCGATGATAACCATTTTCCTTTCCAACTCTCCATTTTACTCATACAACTGTTTACCAGTTTGTTCCATAAGGCTGCTTTGTTTGCACCTCCAAAGAGAGGGATACCAAGAAATCTACCTGGCAGATTTCTCGAACCAATTCCCAAAATTCTAGCTATGTCTCTTTGCATAGCTTGGGATGTATTAAAGCAATAGATTTCTGATTTATGCCAGTTTACCGATTGATTGGAAATTTGACAATATTTGTCTAGGACCGATCTAATAACTCTTGCCTCACGAATGGATGCTTCCCCAAAAAGTAGCATATCATCCACAAACTGAGTATGTGTAACAACTTCGACTCCATTGACAATTTTTATCCCTTTCTAGCGACCCGCCAACCTGCATTTGCCAATAATTCGACCCAGTGCTTCTGCCATAATAATGAACAGACATGGAGATAAGGGGTCACCTTGGAAGATCCCTCTTGAAGTAGGAAAGAACCCCTGAGGAGAACCATTGACCAAAACCGAACATCTCACTGTTGAAATACAACTTTGGACCCATGCAATCCAATTGGGGTGAAAACCAAATTTCTCCAAGACTGTCATGAGGAACTGTCTATAAACGTGGTCATAGGCCTTTCTCACATTAATCTTAATCAACATTTTGTCAACCTTGGCGAGTCTAACTGAGTGAATTGCTTCATGGGCAATGATAATTCCTTCCACTATTGACCTTTTGGAGTGAAACTGCTCTGTTCTTCTGATATTATCCTTGGGAGTATGGTTTCTAATTCGTTTGCTATCACCTTTGCTACTATCTTATAAACTGTGTTGCACAAGGAGATTGGCTGTACATCTTCAAAGGAGTGGAACTCTGATTTCTTTGGAATCAAAGTTATGAAGGTATTATTTATCTCTTTGGACATGTACCTCTTTACTCTTGATTCTTCCACCATGGCAAGTAAATCTTCTTTTACGATTTCCTAGAATGTTTGGAAGAAGAATGGGGGAAAACTGTCTGGACCTATAGCTTTGTCCCCTCCTCCATCGAAAAAACTGCAATTTTAATTTCTTCAAGGGATTTTTTTTTGCATTAGGCGGTCATTTTGACTCTCCATGATCAACTTCAGTATACAACCGAGGCTTATTTCCGCCGCCCTCTGTGCTCCAGCATTGCCTTCATTGAGTAGATTAGAGAAATAAGATATGGCTTCTTTATTAACCAGCTCGGCCTCCTCCAAGATATTACCTTGACCATTTGAAATCCGGTGAATTCGATTTTGACATCTCCTCACTCTCACCTATTTGTGAAAAAAGCTAGTGTTGCGGTCCCTTTCCTGAAGCCAACTTTCCTTGAATTTCTGTCTCCAATAAACTTCTTCTCTCACCAGTATCTCAAACAACTTTTGGTGCAAGATTTTCTCTTTTTGGTAATCTGTATTTGTCATACCCTTGTCTAATATTCTGCTATTCAATTCAGCCAACTCCTCCTCAATCTTGATTTTATCATCAAAGATATTTCCAAATTTGGTCCTATTCCATTCTTTTAGTTTCTCTTTAACATAGCGAAGTTTGCGAACAACCAACACTGCCTTCGTGGCATCGAAAAAACAGGGCTCCTTCCACCAGTTATCAATTAAGTCATATAAACTTTTATCCCTAAGCCACATCTTCTCAAACTTAAAGGGACACCTCAACGGTACTGAATCATGTTGAACAATCAAAGAAATGGGGAAATGATCCGATCCAGTATAAGGAAGAACAACAACCTCCCATACAAACCGAGAGCTATTCCAATTCTCAAATAAGAGGAATCTATCCAACTTTTGGGGTATACCTTTCTCCCCTCTTTGTCAATTTGACCAAGTAAAAAATCCATTTTTGAAACTTACCCATCAAATTAATGTTTGAAATGAAGTTGTCAAATGACCTTTGCACCCTATTTGTTCCTGCTATACCCCCCACCTTTTCCGATGGATATCTAATAGCATTAAAGTCTCCTCCTATTATCACACACTCATTGAGAAATTCTGTAAAAAAGGAAGTTATTTGAGACCATACCTCTGATTTATCATTGAGGTCTCTCAGACCATAAACATTGAGAAAGAGGCATGCTTTTCCATCAACCATTGAACTGATCTTGGTCGCAATCCACCACTTACTTTTCACTATCAACTCTCATTTCGTACAATGAGGCTTCCACATGGTACAAAGGCCTCCGGATGCTCCCTCTGCCTCCATGAAGATACCTTCCCAGCCTCTCCATGCTTGCTACAATTTTGGTATGCCATTCCCTTTTAGTTTGGTTTCTTGGAATAGCACTACTTTTGGTTACGTCTGTCAAACACCACGTTTGATCAGACACATTTTGTTAGGGGCGTTACAGCCCCTGACATTCAAAGATAAGATCTTCATTGGTCTCCAAGAAGGGTATCACCCTTCCCGGATTTCAGCTTGCTCTGTCCCTTAGCGCTACCCGCCATCATGAGCAATTCACGATTAGATTTTTTCCACCTTTTCTTCTTCTCCCCATTTAGAGGTTTCACAATCAAAGATTCTGATTGAGAAATCATTCTCTTTTTAGTAATGTCCTCCTCGTCTTCATCAAAAGGATCTTCCTCTTCAGTCTCTTCATTGTTTGGACTAAAAAAGATGAGGCATTTTGTAGATTTTGCCTTAGACAATGTCTTTACATTTTCCTCGTCAGGAGATTCAGGGATCTCCCTTCCTCTAGATTGTTTTTCATTTGATTCATTCCGAGATCTCTTGGAAGGAGTCCGCCTTTTGTATACCTTGTTTGGGGTCCCTTCATTAATAATGATTTCCTGGTTAGTTTCACTGACACTAGCTATAGCCGGAGTAGCACCCACCACCGAGCTATCAAGAATAAGTCCCATATTATTAGTTTTTTCAAGACAACTTACATTCCATTTCGAGAATCCATTTTTGCTCCCCTTCGAGAACTTCAGTGCTGTGGGTTCCATATTGGTGCCTTCCCCTTGCATGGTTGGATCTAATTTATCTCCTTTCTCGGAGTTTTTATCCTGAAATGCTGTTTGATTATTTGTATTGTCTACCTTCATCTGGCTCTCCTCTTGTTCTATATTATCAACAACAATTTGCTGCTTAGTATCGTGCTGTTGGGACTCTATCTCCATCTCCGCAAAATTTGCCATAGGGTTGAGGCTTACTTCGCCGACCTTTTGCTTTCCTTTATCATCCTTTTTGCACTCCTCCGCTGTGTGGCTATTACATTTGCAGATTCTACAAGTCTCCATGGAAGTGTCCACTTCTATTTTTTGAATCCATACTCCTTCGTTGGTTACGAGTTCCAACTCTTGAGGAAGCGGTGGGATGGGCCTCCACATAATGCATATCCTCGTGTAAATGCTCGAGTCTATTGCATTCCTTGCCTCATCAGATGTTATGTACCTACCAAACTTATTCCCAATCAGTCGTAGAGTGTCCTCTTCCCAATATTCCTGTGGTAGATTGTATAATCTAATCCACAATTGAACTTCTTCAATCTTTGCCGATAAAGGGTCAAAGTTAGGCTCCCAGTCCTTAATATAAGTTCCCCTTCCCCCCATCATGTACGGTCCTCCGTTTAAGATGTTCTCTTGCATGAAATTATCTCTGCAGATAATAAGAAAGAAGGCATTGGGTAAAGATTTAACAATGCAACCTTGTCCCCAGACTTCCTCAGACCATTTGATGACCTTCGGTATGGCAGGCCAATCTCCTACCCACTTAACGAAAAGACCCCTTTCTTTGAGTATTCTGACTGCATATTTCCATTCTTCGTCCTCGATGTGCAAAGAAACTCTCCTTCCTGGAACTGGGCAGACTGTAGAGCCCACATTTTTCGGTCTCCACACTCTTTTCGTTTGTGAGTTCTACTTCTCACTTTCTTCTTGTTTTTGAGGGCGGTCCGAAGATTTTTTCTTAAACCCCAGTCCTCGAGTCCTCTTCACGTTTTCCGGGCACCTCCATCTTCTATCACTAAAGATTGGACGAGGAGGCAAATCCTCTTAAACCCGTTGGGGAGGATGCCATGGCAAGAAGCGACCCTTCTGTCTTCCTCTGCCTCGACTAGGTAGAAACAACCATTGCAGACCTCGGCTCTCTATCCTTTTTAAGGAAGACAATCTTTTGCAAACACACATAATGCAGATTTCTTTCCGGAAATCAGAATTTGTCTATTTTATCTTTAATGGCGTGGTCATCTTGTTCCAACGATGAAGAATGATTTTTCCACCCTTTTGAAATATTTCTTCAAGGTCATTCTCTTTTTTTGCTATTGTGACTTTGATTTTTTGATTTTTTTCTATCATGATGTCTATGCCATCATAGGCTTCCCCCAAACATGCTGCATCTGTATCGGTATACTTGATCATGCTCATGATAGGCTCAGTGAAATTCAAGATATATTCCACACGACCCCAACAATTGTCATCTAGGATCAACGACTTAACCTTTTGGGCCCTTTCTGAATTTGATTTCTTTCAAACACCCCATTGGTTACTAAAAACCATGGCACTCAATGCTTGTTTCACCTTCAAAATTCGTCTCATCACTATTGTATGTGATGCAAATCGTGTCTTAGCAACCTAGGTTCATGTAAAAAATATGTCAATAACACATTAAACAATATTATATACATATTACACATGGCATAAATAAATTTAAATAGATAAATTAAATTTACCTTCAGCAATTCCAACTTCGAGAAACTCTTGAAAATGGCTCGTGACATATGGTGGTTTGTCACAAACATTTGGATGTCCTCACCCTCTTGGTATATTTCCTTCACCCACTCTATTTGAGTACCAATTGCTTGCATCACCAAGTTGAGCGAGTGTACGGTGCATGGTGTCCAAAAAATGTGCACATATCTTTGCTCAACCAAAGGACCTGCAGCCCTGCAAATTTTTGCATTATTTGTAACGACCTGGACAATATTTTCATGACCCACCATATCTATGGAATCAAAGAGGATTTTGGAAATGAAATCTGCATCTTTGAGTTGCCCCTCACAATCAACTGCCCTTAAAAACATTGCCACTTTGGGGGACACTGCAATAACATTTATTAATGGATGGTTTTTGCAATCTTTCCATCCATAAAAACCAATAGAAACACTTGATTCAACCCAAGAATCTCTAATCAGTTTCAGTGATGTCCCTAAAAATTCTTCTCTCTTGCCAATATGGTGGTGCACACCTTTTCATACCCAGGACTTGTGAAACTACAAGGTGCACTATTGATTGCTGCCACCATCTTCTGCTAATATGGTGATGTCACCCAGTTAAAAGGAAGACCATTGGCATAGATGCAATGTGCAATTTTTTGCTCTACAATATCTCTTGCTTCCATTTTAAATGCCTTGTCCAATGGGCCTCTTTTGTGGGAAAGATTGGGATTTTCTACTTCATCTTGCATAGAGGGTATCTTCAAGAAAGGATGATGGGAGTTCTTTTTTGGTAGTGGATGATCTTTGGATAAATTCATTGGTTTTTTGCTTGTAGGTGGATTAGCTCTTAGTTTTTCTCTTGCAATGGCTTAATCAACTTCTTCTTGTTCTCTAATGAATCTTGCTATTTGGGTTGCAAACAACCCTTGCTCATTTGGCCCTACACACATTTTAATCCCTTTCCTAGCAGATCCACAAAAGTGATGTCTCACTCGATAATATGAGCACCTATAATTGGTTCTACAAAAATTACAATTCCATTCATTATCCCCCACCTCCTGGAAGTTGTTGAAGCTTTGTAGTATAATTCCATCAAGGAGATCCTCTATCAACTTTAAATTTTTGGTTTTGAGTCTTGTAAGCCCCACCTACTGAACTCGAACTTATTGCCATTTTTTTGCTATTATAAGAAATTACACATTTTTAAATTAGAAAAAAAAAATGCAAGATTACACAATGTAAAAGCTAATGAAAGTATGAAAAAACTTAATAAAAAATAGTAGAACTTGTTTTTCTTTTTCTAAAATAAAAAAAAACAAAAACTTGAAAATCATTAAAAGACCAAAGAATAGGGTTAAATGCAGTGTTCCATGGGGACGTGTCCCCCCCCTTTTTGGGTGCGTCCCCCCGTCAGAAACGTCTCGGGGACGGGGGGACGGGGACGCGACGTCCCCCGCTGTCCCGCCACCGCCACCCAAGCGCTGCCGGGACGCGGAGATGTCTCTGCGTTCCCGCGTCTCCCAGGGAGACGTGGAGACGTCTCCTGGGAGACGTCTGGGTGTCTTCTTGGGAGACGTCTGGGCATCTCCCTATCTCTCAAGAGATGCCCAAATGTCTCTCGAGGGATGGGGAGATGCCTAGGCGTCTCCCGCGTTCCCACGTCAAAGCTAACCAAAAAAAGCAGTTTTTAAAAGACATGTGACTTTTGGGGGAGTTAAGGGGTAACCCTAATTGGACGTGTTGCCCCTTGACCCCGCAAGGGGCGATGCCCCTTGACCCCAACTTGGGGGCGCTGCCCCCAAACCCCCGTTGAAAAATATAGGGGGAAACCGCGCCGATAGAAGTAGGGAAAATTTAACTTCCGAGTCTGATTAGTCTCCAATCTCCATATAACAACACAATTAGCATTGAAGAAATCTTAGTATTTAGATTTAGTATTTCAAATTTCCTATAGTCTCATTTGAAATGTAATTCTTATACTGTAATACTGTCATACATCTTTTCAAAACTAGT
Organism: Cryptomeria japonica; assembly: GCF_030272615.1. Lineage (NCBI taxonomy): Eukaryota > Viridiplantae > Streptophyta > Pinopsida > Cupressales > Cupressaceae > Cryptomeria > Cryptomeria japonica. Next base: position 396,675,912 of record NC_081413.1, read on the forward strand.
TTCTCAAGTACTATATGTATATGTATAACTATATCAGCACCACCACCGTGCCACCCCCCCGCCGCTGTCCCCCCGTCGTCCCCAAACTTAGGCCCTTGGTCCCCTCGTCCCGGAAACGCGTCCCCGCGTCCCCGCATCCCCCTGTCCCCTCGTCCCGGAAACGCGTCCCCGCGTCCCCGCATCCCCCTGTCCCCAACGCCTGTGGAACACTGGTTAAATGCTTACCTTAGATGCTTGAATCTCCTTTGTGCAAGCTCTCCTCCTCCCTCAAGCACTCCACGAACAATCTCCTTCTAAAGTAATCACCTGTCCTTCAAAATGTCACAATGAAAAAAAGAGAGAATGAATGAGCATGAGCATATTTCAGGTTGAAATGATGTTATAGGGGGATAGGCAAAAAAAAGCTGTTGTTTATGTATTTAAGTCACTTTTTAAGTGATGTTGGAAATGTACTCGAGTTTGCACCTGGGTTTGCCTAGGTGTGCCCCAAAGGCCTTGAGTTCTTTGTGGGTCACAGAGAACTTGGGGCCTTTGGGGTGCACTCAAGCCGCACTTGGTGCGGACTCGAACCCACATGAACCTAGTCCGGGCACGAGGCTTAAAACCCACGAACCTGGTATCTTAGCCAAAAATTGAGAGAACTACAAAAAATGAATAAAAAGCTCAAACTATTGTAAGATATAAAACTGGAACTGCTCAATATTAGAAGTGGATCTGTGTTGCTGTGACACCCAAAACAGAAACCCTACACGTGAAAAATATAAAACTTGACTGAAGGATTGGTAACTAAAAGTAGAAGTAAATGTATGAATTTGGAAGAAATCTAAAATCTAGATCTCTGATTTTTTTTTTTACCTTTTGAAACTGAAAGAATATTAATGTTCAACTAATTGATAATAAATAGCACTTCAATCTCTTGAATTTGAGAAGGAAAGAGATACCTAGCATTTCTATACATAGATGAGATAGTAAATAAGAGAGAAAGACCTTCCTAATGGAGTATGGATGTTAGCCCAGGCCTAGTATCCAAGATTGTGTAGATGCTTTCTTTGGCTTGAAACATTGTTGTTGAAAACTTGTGCAAAAGAATCCACAAGTACACATACAAAAAACAAAATTTAATGCATTCCACTAATTGAACTCTACAAATTTTGATATCATTGCAATTGCAAAAGAGGTCTATAGAAGTGCCATATCTTTGAATTGTTTTGCTTCTATCTCCTGCATGCTATAATGTTCATCTTGAAACACATCCTCAGACATTTTAAATTGCTTTTAAAGAGGAATGACAGCTTGTTGGGATTCACTGTGCTTTGTTCACCTCCCCAATGACAACGCATAGGGTAGATTTTGAATTACATCTATAAACTCTTCAGTCAGCCGTTGGACTTCCTTTAGTCTTTTTGGTCCATGTGCTTTAATTTGACATGCAAGCCTTCCATGGAATTGATTAAACCATGCCCCCTTGGCAAGTTATCTGTTCATCTCTTGGGTGAGATTGGTTTGTTTCTATATAATTGTAACTCTTAAGTGGTGCACATCAAACTTCAGGTACAATGCATGAAAATTCATGTGAAATTTGATCGAGAAGTTGGTCACGTTGCCTTCGTGAACACATTGAATACTGTTGAAGATACAAAATGGAAATTAAAGATAAGATCATTGTAGTCAAGCTGTGAATTCAATTTGTATACCCTACTGTTGCGATCCATCACTGTGCTATAGACCATTGACCTTATGTTTGCTTCAATAAGGGTTTGAGACACAACTAATACTGTAAAAATAGTCACTAGTGGAGAAGCAACAAAGACAAAATTGGCTTTGTGTTTATGTTGGAGAACCACGTGCTCTGTCATTTATGTAATTTCATCACTTCCATTTGTACATCCCATAGGATCTTTTTTCTTTTATAAATAAATGTGAGATTTATTTGTGCCTACACCTAGAAACTATAGAACTCTTATACAAATAATTACATTAGAGGGGTCATAGAACCAGAAATTTCTAGACACTACCAAATAACAATGTTGGAACTCAAACTAAAAATGCAAAAAAAATAGCTCGAGTCCCACCCCACTAGTGCATTTGGCTTATTTAGGCCTATCATATAATTGATATGAGAAATATCTAAATGGCTCTCCTTTGGGCAAATATGCCTAAGAGTTTCATTCCTCTTTATCTCTCATGTTCCTATCATATGCTAGATGTCACAAAAATCTAAAAAGTTAAAAGTCTGAGAAGGTGTTGGTCATTTTTCCTAGTTTTTGTGGGGTTGTGGAGTTTTAGTGGACTTTCAGACTTCTTTTGTTTGTTTGACTTCTTGTCCGAACTGTTGGTCCCACATAGAAGTTTTGCCAAGTCTGTTGTGTCCCTTCCTCACATTGTTTCCTCCGTTTCATTAATTTGTGAGTTTCCAACAGATGTTTAGACTTCTTTGTCTTGATCTCTTGACCTCCTATCCTCTTCTACATTCTTGCATTCTCTCATTCCCAAATTTAGGTCACGTTTCACTTGCTTTGTGGATTTGCAAGGTTTGTTTGGACTTCCTCCCTTTCCCTTTCTCCTCCCAACCTTCAATCCTTCTCCTCTCCCAATTCTCACAACTCTTCCTTCCTTCCCTATTTCCCTCTTGTGGACATGCAGAGTTCATCTAGACTTTTTCCAGTCTTTGTCCATTTCCAAATCTCTCTACTTGTCAACCTTCGGTCAAGTTTCACCTTTTCATCCTTGCACTTTGGTTCACCTTTACTCCTGACAAACTTCTTTTGTCTTCTATTTCCACTTCTTGACATCTATACCTCTAGTTCCTCGATCATTTCTTGTATTTCCTCTAGCTCCCTTTTTGCGGAATTCTGTTGCACTTCCAAACATCCAAACTTCCTATTGTTCTACCTCCAATTCCCTTTGCCGGTTCTGCATGTTTTCCCCACTTCCTTTCCAATCCCTCATGTAGAGTTCCAATGGACTAATACTATCTTCCCTTCATCTCCTGGTCTCCCGACCTCATGACCTTTTGTCCATTTCTATCTTCCACCCCTTTCACTTCATCTCTCTTTTGTGATTTATGAGGTTTATCCATATTTCTTCCATTTCTACCTCTACTTTTGACTGCTAGTTTTGCATCGAATTCCTACAAAGATTCCGAATGGATTTGCTGTTAGTTTCCTCTTGTCATGTGGAATTCCTCTAGACTTTGGGATGTTCCTACTTCCAGTTCTACATTCTTTCCCCTAACATTTTTTGACATCCTCGACTTACTCATTTTCATCCATTTGTGAATTTTTGATGGATTTTCGGATTTCCAATGTCATGTCTAGTCTTGGCCTTCAATTCCAAAGTAAAACCTGACACCTCCCATCCTTCCACCTATTCCCACATTCCTTTTAACCCTTTTCTAGCAGATTGAACTTTCAAATTCCATTCCAATGTCTTGTCTTGACTCCCACCTTTGACGTCTAGTTTTGCATTAGGTTCTTGCAAAGTGTTGCAATGCTTTGCTGATTGCTTCTTCTTGTGTAGAGTTCAAGTTGACTTCCAAACTTCTAGTCTTGCATTAGGAAATCTCATCCTGACCTCTAGTTCTATCTCTGCACATTTCTTCCAAATCACTTCATTTGCTCACTTCATCCATTTGCAAAGTTTCGATGGACTTTCAAACTTCCACTTCCATGTCCAATTTTGACCTCCAGTCATACAATGAAACCCAACATCTCATATTCTAATCCCTTGTCTTGCATTGAATTTTTCGCTTTTCCTTGAGATTGACTCTCATTCGTTGGATCTTCCCAGAGTGCCATTAATGACCAAATTTGACTCGTACAATTACTCAAAGAGGTTTTTCCTGCCAAAAGAGCATTGTCCATCTTGAGGGTGTGGATTAACATGCAATATCAACGATGGATGATGAAGAAGTTTAGATTGCCATGAATGCGATGGTTGAGTTCCAATTTTTTATGATCTCCATGCAAGCTCCAAACTGTCCATTTCGTGGATTCCATGAAATTTCACTTTGCTTGCACGCCACATTTTTGACTTTTTGTTCTTTGTCCAATTCTCACAAACAATTGAGCAATCAAGCAAAATGCTATATATAAATTTTGTTCTCTAGACAAAGGGTCAATCATTTTTGCTTGTCACATGACTGCAAGTGTTGAAGATTGTCTAGGGTTTCAACTCCTGTAAGTCTAGTTGCCTATAGAGTAGCACATTTTGTAAATCACAAGGAGTTTGTAAATTTGTTATTGATGTCTATAATGATTGTCTCCATTGCTATTTATAGATGTTCATGGGAATTTCTATGTGACAAATTGTGACAACATTCTAGCTTAGGATTTCCTCTTGCCACATTTGTTGGTATGATTGTAATAAGGATTTGATAAATGTTGTAGCATTTTAAGTCATTGCAATCTTTTTAATGGTCTCTTTTTTATTCCATATGGATTTTTGTAGCTTGGAGATGGATTATTAAACATGTTCAGTTGTTTGATGTCATATCATTGATGTATGTATATGCATAGCTCATATTTTCTTTTTAATTTTAATGTCTTGTTTCTCTTAGTAAACTATGACTATAATTAATAGGAGTTGTCCTACAAGTTCATGATCGACTGTGCTCTCAAAATGATAAACATCTTTCACTAGTAGTTTAGGAGTAAGTCAGTAGTTTGTATGCACCTCACGATTTAGTGATTCATATAGGGAAGCATCTAGCGAGCCATAACATTTATTATCCTAAGGAATCATGTTTTTTATACCTTCATCTTGCATTTGTGCATTGATGTTTTTATTAGCTTAAAAAGATGTTTTATGTGCAATAGATTAGTCGTTGGTTTAGTGACAACGTTTGGGGCCAGACATACTTTGGGTACTGCTGCAACAATTTCAGTTTGTTTATCTTCAGTTGTGATCAATCATGTTAAGGGTAACTTGATGAGCACCCTCCCAGGTTTAGCTGAGCCTAAAGCAAAGTAGAGAATTGTAACATGCTGAAATGAAATAAAGCAAAATAAATTACAATTTTTCAACTTTTAACAGAAGGGAAAGAAACACTACCATTTTTTTAAAAGAAAACATCAAATAACTGAAAGGAAACTTGATCTTAACTGAAATCTTGAATTAAACAAAGATCTATGCTATGAGCAAAAATAGTAGATACGATTGTAAACTTTAACATTTCAATTTAAATGAAAAGAGAGGTTTAGAAGATACATTATTCTAGACGCTATTATTCTGAACTTTCATAACTTTACCATTAGACCAATGAGGAGGGAAAGTATCATCAGGGCGTTTTTCTGCCCAGCCACAGACTTACTAGTCCCCCATGCCATATCCGACAGGATTGGCCCGACCCTTCGCAGGGAGGTAACAGGAAGTTGAACTCATGCCATCTGAGACTTGGTGTATAATCCTACACAGCTCCCTAGTCGGTCATACACTATAGCTAAGTCACAAGGTTCGAATTCGACGGCCATGAAATTCGGATGAAATTCGACAAGGGAAAAATTCGAAAAAAAAAATCGGATAAAATTCGCCTTATATAATTTTGTTTATTTTTTAAATATATGTATACTTCTAATAAATTATCAAAATAGCTTAACATTGCTAAATAGATTTGAAGTCATTATAAAAAGATGGCACATTTATAAAATATAAACCATAAGAAACATGTGAAATCATGATTACGATGATGTTTTCTTTTCAAAAAGTTACAATAAAAAGTTAAGACTTTAGAACTTCAAAAAAGCTCTAAGTCATCAAGAGCACTTGGCTCAGATGGTGTAGCATCATCATCTGTATCACTATCCAATTCCTCATCAAAAAAGTCAGGCTCATCTGCAACTGGCACTTCTATGTCTTGTGGAATGCGTTGTTGTGAAGATGTGGAGTCGCTTGCTGATTTGTTCAAGAACAATTTCAAATTGCTGCGAACGTAGACAAGATCTCCCAACTTTCCAGACAACAATTTGTTCCTCTTCTTGGAATGGATGTGGTCAAAGCAACTCCAATTCCTCTCACAAGCTGATGAACTTGCTCCCTGACTCAGTATTCTAATGGCAAAGCGTTGAAGTTCAGGAGTTTGTGCTCCATAGCTCATCCACCATCTATAACTAGGTACCGCATCTCGTTTCATATCATAGTTGGCTCCTGCTACTCCAAACAACCCTTCTGCTCTCTTGTATAGCCAACTTTGGTCTCTGATTAGACATGCAATTGCTGGATCTAGTTCAAATTTGCTAATGGCTTCATGAAACCCTGCCATAATTTCAAAATCAGCTTGTTGATCAATATGAAATAGCTTAGGCTCCAAATAGCAAGCTGCTGCATGTAAAGGTGTGTGCATCATTTTCCATCTAGAATCAATTGTTGCCCATATCTCCATGTACTTTGCATCTACATTATTTAGTGCTCTCTGGATAGCTTCCTTACAACGATCCATGCTTTCATAAAGCATGCCAAGGCAAGGTTTGTCACCATCAACCATACGAAGCACATCAACAATTGGCTTACATACACTCAAAACCTTTGTTCCACTTTCCCAAAAGCTGCTATTTAAAACAATTTGCTCTATGTTCTTGCCCTTGGCACTTTTAGAAAGCGCTGAATTTTCCCACTCATTGGAACAAACAACTGATCTCAAAGCTGCTTTCTCTTCAACAACTCTTTTCAAAGTGATATAAAATGAAGCAAATCTTGTGTCACAAGGCCTCAACAACTCCCTAGATGCATGCTGCTTGTAAAGACTCAATGTGAGACGATGATTTCTTATGAAGTTTGCAATTGCTCTCCCTCTATGAATTGCTTCATGTATCCATGGAAACTTAGCCAAATCATGAAGCAACAAATCCAAACAATGTGCTGCACATGGACTCCAATATATTTGTGGGTATTTCTCAACAATCAGTTTTCCAGCTCCCACACAATTTGCTGCACTGTCAGTTACCACTTGAACCACATTTTTCACCCCTACTTCAAGAATGGCTTTCTCTAATATTTGAAATATGTATTCAAAAGTTTTCTTGTGGTTCATGGTGTCAATCACTTTCAAGAATGCAACACCTTCAGGACAAGCCACCAAAACATTGATCAATGGCCTTTGACATATATCTGACCATCCATCACTCAATATGGTGCAATCTGTTGCCTTCCAAGAGGCTTTGACCTCAGCTAGTTTCTCAGTCACTCTTTCCTTTGACCTCTCCAAAAGACTTGTCCTGAAAGCCTCAGAAGTGGGAGGTGTGTACCCTTTGCCAAACTCTGCAACTTTTTGAATTGCATTGCGAAAATGCGGATTTCGAGCTACATTGAATGGAGTAGCACTTGTGTAAAACAAATCTGCTAGTGCATCATCCACCTGTTGTTTCTCTACTGGTTTCCAAAGACTCTTCAAAGTTCCACTCTCTTTGGATGTCCCTGTGGCCTTGGGTAGACTTGAAGAGGAAGACATAATAGATGTGGATCTAGACACATCCTCTTCAATTCTCTGTTTCTTTTGTGCCACTTGCATCTTTCCTGCAATCGAAGAGGCTTGCTCTTTCTCTAAAATATCTCTAATTTCTTTGGACACATTTGGACATGCAGTAACACCTCCACCTTTACCCCCTGAAATACCAAGCAAGTGGTCCTTTATCCTTGTTAAAGTTCCGGTATAAACTTTCGAGCACAAGTTACAATGAAGATAAGTACCATTGCGGGTCACATGTTTCCATCCCTTTGAAGTTGATTTGTTGGGAGCCATTACAACCTGTACAATTTAGAAGAAAAATGATTTTTAATATTTAAAACATGGATTAAATTTTATTTAAAAACATTATAACAAAAAATATATAATATGTTAATTTTTAACTCTAAAAAGCAAAATAATTCAATAAGTTTAAAACTTTATTTAAATATATATTTAACTCTAAAAAGAAAAATATATAATAAAATCACTGTAATAAAATAACTTATATGTTTTAAAATATAATGGTGTCTTGAAGTATATATTATAATGTTTAATATTTAGAATAAAATCATTGTAGTAAAATATTGCACTACAGTTCATGACCATTCGTAGCTAAAAATTAAAATCATTGGAGTAAAATCAGCATCAATAGCTAAAAATTAAAATCATTGGAGTAAAATCAGCATCAAACTTTAATATATTGGAGTCCAATAAGCTACGAATTGTAATAAAATTACTATTATAAAATCACTGTAGCAAAATAAGCTACAAATGATCATGAACGATAGTAAAATAAAAAATCACAGTAGTATTATAATATTGATAATAATAAAATCTATGAAATGAATAAAATATATAATACCATTTTCTTTAAAAACATAAAATATATGAATGCACACAAAAAAATGAAATGAATAAAATCTTTGTCAAGTATTATAATATGGGTAATAACAAAACATATGAAAGCGCACAAAAAATAAACGAAATAATGAAAGCATACAAAAAATAAACGAAATGAGCTCGGGCGCCTACCTCAACCTGAACACGGCACGACAGCAGCTCGGGTAGGAGAAAACGTGACAGCAGTGGCTTGGCCAGGAGAAAACGCGGCGGCAGCTGGAGAAAATCTGACGGCCACGACGACCTTTGAAGCCACGAAAGCGAATACCTGAGTGCAGATACAAATACCAGCGAATACCAGCGAATACCCGAGTGCAGATACAAATACCAGCGAATACCTACGAAGCCACAAAAGCGAATACCAGCAAATCGCAACCCAGCAGTTGCAGATACAAATACCCTCGACAGCGCTTTATAGAGAATCTGCCGAAAATCTTTTAAAAAAACCCTAAACGCTTTACACAAACCCTAGAAAAATGTTTTTAAAATTTTTACTTTAATAAAAAAAAATGACGTCATGGCCATCCGATTTTTTGGTCGAATTTGAACGAATTTTTCATATTAGTTTGAAATTCGATAAAAATCGGCCATCATCTTTGAAAATCGCCGATTTCTGTGACTTAGCACTATAGGATACCCCTAACTAGTATGACCTCTAGTTGGGATGTATATCTGGACTATTGAACTGATTGACGCTCTTGGTATGAGCATCACCTTGGCCAAAAGTTTTCAAGTAGATGCAATCACACTTAAGTGTGAAGTCAAGTTCCACCCTTCTTGGCTGCAACTTAAGGTTCTAGGGCATAGGTCTTAAAACAAGTAAGTCCTAACTTATAGTTGACCATATCTGTACTCACATAGAGACTCTTTGCCACACAATAGTATTACATGATTTTTGTTAACAACACTAATTCTCATATGAGGTTTTTGTTTTATCTTTCTCATAAATCATTGCACAAGGTATTAGAAAATATAACTAACCCGTAGATTAGGAGAGGTAAAAGGGTTTAGGAGCAGTCAACTTCCCATGTACTTTTTAAGTATTGAATGAATACCATGCATGACATGTCTCTGCTGTCATTCCAATATCTGAGTGTATTTTTTTATAATTGAAATGCTAACTGCATTACGAATACTGCTGTTCTGCTCTTACTCTTTTTTTTTTCCTAAGTTAGGGTTTAGATTCATTCACATGCTAGTGAAGATTAATCTCAGTGGAACAATCAGCCTCACTGCTGTAATATTTTCAGTTTTGGTTAATTCTAAGACAATCTTAAAATAAGAAGGTGAATTCTTCATAATACAAGTTTTCCGGTATGCATATCCTCAAATTTTGAGTGGTGTTATTCTGCATATTCATTCCATCTATGCACACCATAATTGTCAGGCTATAATCCATACTCATTTAAATTGTAGCTTACCCCTGCTGTTGGATAATTTTCCATTCATAATTACTTGATTAAATTAAACCCTAAGGATCTTTCCAATTTCATTTAAGAACTAAATTCTCCCATACTGAAATTGCACAATCATACTGTAAATACACAGCTATACTGTATATACTATATATACAGCCATACTGTAAATACACAGCTATACAGCAAATACACAGCCATACTGTAACTTTCATAGTATGTAATATTTATCTGCTGCTAAGGAGTTACTCTCAGCTGTTCACTATAAGCACAAAATTTTATATTTTCCAGCTATCAAGAATTCCTCCTAGTCATACATAATTATACCCCGTGTTTTATAATTCTCAGCTGTCAAAGAAGACACTCACAGCCATAACTCATAATGCCTGGTGTATATAATCTTTTATTAACAAGGATTCATATTACAGCCAGACTTATACTGTACGATGTGGGTAATATTTCATTTACCATTTACCAAAATACAAAAGACTAAGAACTTCAGCATTCTGGATAATTCATAGCGCTCGTGTTTTTTTTTTGTAAAAAAAAAGAAATTCCATATACATTTTCATTTCCCTAATTCCTGAATACCCAACCTCTGTAATACCATAAGGAAAATAAAATATTGTATCTAAATACTTTTCATTTACTTATTTTTATAGAATTACAACTCAGAAGGAAGAATCAATTTGTATAACATGACCTGGTAAGCTGAAATGATGGTTTGATAAATCTTCCTGGCAGCTTACTACTCCCGTATGACCTTTCTAGCTTCTATAGCAAATTTCCAGTCAACCTGCAAGCTTTCTCTATCCTGTTGCTATTATGCAGCTTTCAAGAGAATTTTATTGTGTATTTGCAAAGCTCAATGAGCTCGTATTTTTTAAAAGAAAAGCCCCCAAATCCATCAAGTGTCCCCATCGCTATTTCCAAAACCCCGAAAAACAAAAACTGAAGAAGCCGTATCCCCCAAATATATATAAAATATACACCTCTCATTCTATGAGATGGTTTAACGATTTCGTCCTAATCCTTAGCATTCACGAGAATTTCCTTCCCCACACCAATACCATGCCCTTTTCTTGACGGCCAAGATAAAAATGGTCACGCCAAAAGCATTCTATAGGATTATCGACTCTTTTAATATTTCGGTTCTATTCATTCCGTCTTGAATGAAGCTCAGGTAAAATGAATACATGCCGTTTGTGCTGCTTTGCCACTATGGTGGTCTCAATCCCACGCCATGTTCATGCCCCACAATGTTTGTGTTAAAATCATTTATTTTTCATTTATATTCTACCATTTGATAAATGGCTTTATGCCATTACCTTCACAATAAAGTCTTAATAAATTAAAATAAGACAAGCTTTCAAGGAAGCTTTTATTCATATAAATAAAGGTATATTTATTCGGTGCTAATGATAAATCATATTAGACTTGCTCAAGGCTCATGGCTCCCGATATTGCATTTTATAAAAGACCATATATTAAAGATTGGTCAAAATTTTTAATGCCAATATTATACGATAAAAGATGCGAATTAATATTTATATTTCTATACATATATATTATATTTGTATTTCTCTTTACAAGCACTTATATGCACTTATTCAATAATGTCCTGGATACGTACATATACGTACTTATATAAGAGAGTATATGTATATAATATGTATTATGTATATATACTAATATAAACATGTATAAATTATATTAAGGCATGTGCGATAAAAAAGATTAAATTTCGTAATTAAAATAATAATAAATTAACTTGGAAACCAATCTACGACTGAGTCGTGAAACCCTAAAAACCCTTATACAGACCAAATTAGGGTTACCTGACGCAACAAGCTGATGAAAGACATGGTCAACATGAGACGACCTGACTCAACTTACAGTTAGCGTTTCCAGATGGCATGAGTTCTCTTTCCTTACCTCCCGACCTGATGATACTTCCCCTCCCTTCTCGGAACAATGAACTCTTGCACACACTTGGCCAGTTCAAACAGTTAGCCTGAAATCTTGTCATAACTTTGACATTTCAAAAATATTATCAACAAAAGTAAACATCTTAAATGTCATCATGTTAAATGTCAAAACATCAATTTAACAGTTATGAGTCATCATTTCATTATATTGAGCACAAATAACATCATTCGATTATGACATGAACATCTAGGGCATCACCATTCAATTTAAAATATGAAACATCAAGGGCACAATTAACATAGCATAAAACAACTAGGGCACAAACAACTTGGCGTAAATATAGCATATAAACAACTAGGGCACAAGTGGGATGTAACAAGAATACTCACTCTTAGCAATTGGTCTTAAATCGCCCACATTATGTTGATGAGTTGATCAATCCTCCTTTAAGATGACATTTCCTTGGCCTTGAAGTGGATTGATTCCTCTATGAGTGTGAGTTGTGATTTTGGGATCCAAAAGAATGGTGCTGCTGCTGGGGATAGTGGATAGGTTGTTGTCAGGGATGCAATTTTCCGTTTCCATGGAGGTTTTACTGTCGCTCATATTTTGAAGGTTATTATATATTGAAGACCCAGATTCTTATTCACTTTGTGTGTAAGTTGGCAGCCTATCAACTTATACCAACATAATGACACCATCGCTGGGGAGATAAGTTCTTGGTTGATATTTTGAAGACTTCTATTGATAAAAAAAGGTTCGTCTCTTCTATGTGGAGAGTGGCAACTTTGTTCTTGTAAAACCCAGAACCAGTTTGCAACTGAAAAGAATTTAAAATGGAAAGAGGAGGTCATTCAAGGGATCCCCAAGGACCTAAAGATATGACAACACAATCAAGAAGACAACCTACTTGAAAACCAAAAACAAAGTTATGTCTACTAGACTATTTTCTCTAAAAAATGATGCTGGTTTTTCTGGTAGAAATAACACGTTTTCTGATTTGATAAAACAATACCCATATGCTTCAGACAACTAAGTGAAAAAATGATCAGAACTAGTAGGAGAAATTGTAGACATGAATGTGGTATGCCAAGAAATGAAATAAATATAAGTGGAATAAATAGAAATATATCCTATGAGGCATATACTCAAGATATAAATCTACCCAATCCTCCACATGTAAGAACCACAAGAATGGGTTTAGACCCTAGTTCCCTTATCTCATCACATAGAACTGATGGTGAGCAAGACCCTACATTCAATGATGCTAATGCAGCCACACAATCAGAGAGTGAGCGTAGGGATAGAGAAGTTGATCAAAGGGTAGATTTCATTGACTAACTCAGGCAAAAGCAAACACTAATTTTAAGCTAAAATTGAGTTGCAAAAAGCACAACTTGCCCATAATGCACAATAGCAAAATTAAAATTATGCTCCAAATGTACCAAATCAACAACATAATTAACAGCTCAATAATTGACTATGGTTTTCAGATTACAATATGGTGAAAGGGTTGACTCCAAATTTGCAATTCATGAGTTAACAGCTATCAAAAAAGGGGTGAATGAGACTGTCATTGATTTTAATAGCAGATTTGTCATGACAATGAGGAAGGTGCCTCCTAATTTGAAGCCTAATGAATCAATGTACCTGGTTCTTTATTGTAGAGCATTTGATGCTAAATTGGGATTGCCTTTGTGATAAGAACCCTTAGACTCTGAGAGAAGCTTATACAATGACTATCAACATAGAAAGTAATTTAAGAGCATTCCAAAGACATGTCAAAAGAGCTGATGTAAAGATTTTAAGGCCAGATGTTGGCACCTCAAATAAACCTCTTACTACTAAGGATAAGCTTGATTAACTGATGGATGCAATGAAGGATCTATCCTACAGGGTTGCAAGAATTGAGAAAGGGTTACCTTTTAACAATGCTGCTACACACTTCAATGGGGGCCAAAGGTTACATAATAGGCCTTACAATACTGATTGGTCTAAGAGACCATGGAAAATAATAAGCAAATGATTCCTAGGCAAGGAAATTCAAGACATTAAGACAAAAATATCCTTGATCCCTTCAGGAAGGATCATGTGAATGTCCAAGACGATTCACTATGGTGTGAAACATGGTGTTGGTCTCATGGTCCAATAAAGTGTGTTGTTGCAATTGCACATTGGAAAGAGAAAGAATTTCCCAATAAAGATGGTACCCCAAAGTATTATGAAGATGATGTTGACTAACTTGATGCACATGAATGTGATGAATTCTTTCAATATGATCATGATAGTTATCAAGTTAAGTTTGAATTGCCAAAGCATGATTTCAAACATCTTAAAGGAACTCATTCAACAAAGGTACAAAAGAGAAAAACATTCAATTGAAGGCATTAAGACTCTTATTGATGAGCCATCTTTTAGGTGCAACATGAGTATCGACTTAGAAAATGACATTGTAAATACAATTATACAATAAATATTGATTGTCTCAATGGATAAAGGAAAACAAAAATAGACACTGAAATTAGGAACAAAAGACAGTGCAAAGAAGAGTGTGAACAAGACTGGAGAAAAACCAACACAAAATACAAGATTTTTTGTTAAAAACTTCTATGCAAAAAACTTCATCCATTTCTTTGTCAAAATCAGTGTTACAAGACTTGGACTTGCCCAAGACTTGGCAAGCTGATTTTTGACTCAGACCCATGTTGGCAAATTGAAAAACTCATGAAATTCAGAGATTTTTAAGGATTTAAAACTTGTTTCATCCACCCTTTAATAAATAAACCTTAAAGACACAATGAACTCATCAAATAGAAGCTAGTTTGATCACATACACAAGTATACATGGATCGCATAAGTATAAATGCAAATTTTAGCTAAGGGAAATAACACAAATATATAAATATTGTCAAATGTATACAAAAATCATGGAATATGAAATCCATGGCCTCAAAGGTTTAAAACAAATATCAAAACAAAAAATTCATGTCTATGGCTTAGAGGATCCTACATCACTTGACCTAATATCACACCAAGTCTTTCATAGGCATCTAAGATAGGTCTTGGATGATGATGCAACCATGATATCTGCCTGTGTACAAGTGACAGTCACATCAACAATCAAGGTGTTCGCCTCAATTGCTTGGCAAGGTCAGCCACCTCAAATTCTAGAAGCTTTATTTCCTGTAAAAGCACCAATTTTCTGAAATGTGATACAAAGTGCAAAACTCTAATACCATTGCTCAAGGGCCGAGGGTTGGCCCTAGTTTCAAACTTTCAACACACTTGAACAGATTCAAATCTATTATGAATGCAAGCAAATGAAAGAATTATAAGGTGCAAATGTTAAATCAAAGTGCTTGAACAAAGAGAACAAACAAGCAAGAGGACACCATGCTAGAAGTTTAATTACAAGGTTATATCACTCAAGGATCCATGCAAGATCTGAGAGCCCAGGTGTTTGTTGCAAGATGTCTAGACCTATGCTTAGGACTTCTCTACTCAAAGAATGGATAGTATACAGTTATCTATGATTGGGAATGACGAAGGCATGCCATGATAGGCACAAGAAATTTAATTGTTTTCATTTTGATGCTTCATAACCTTTATGTAGTTTTTTGGAAACTCTCATCAAGTTGCATAGAAAGGGGCTAACAATGTCTGTGCAGCTAGGGTAAGAGGTCTTAGAGCTTCATGGTATTACCATGTATGCTTCGGAAGGTCCTATAGCATGTAGTGACAAGGACATATGACATGAAGCAACACCATTTTATTGTGAGACGAACAAATTGCCAAATCCTCCCATATTTACTAGCATTTAAGGTATGCTTATTTTGATATGTGAAAGGTAGGAGTGATGATCTTTCACATGTACTACCAGTAATACTCAGCTTGAAATTTAATACTACTATGAAATAATTGATAACGCTACTAGAGTCTGGTTGCCCTTCCATTAAGAATTACTGAATGTTTAGTTAGGTACTTTATCTACAAAAACCTGCTTCTATAAATAGCTTATTTGCATTTTTAATGGACATTGGCACTGAGTATTTATTGTTTGGAAATTGTTTTATGGTAGTCTAACATAGGACTGCAGCATCTTACATATAATTTGAAAATTGTGTGCTAATGGCTGCCTGTCCTCAACTCCACTGCACTCAAGTTAATATAATGATCCTCAGTAGTTGCATTCGATGATGTATCTTGTTAATGAAAGTTCATCTACAATAAATTTCTGTCAACATGTGGCAGCACCCTTGTCTTTTCTAGTATGAATGTATCTACTTATTTTATCATTGAGATTGATGCCTTGATTGTTATCTAAACGAATCAAACTTTAATCCCTTTAATCTTAGAGTGACCTTACTAACATGTTAAAATCCTATGCAGGGAAAGTCTGTTGGGGAGTTGTGAAACACAGTATAAGGTTACTGAGTTTTGAGAATGGGGAAAGTACGGATGGTCAGTGAGTGGAATTTGCGAGATTTTGCCCCTCCTATTTTGGGTAACCGAACACCTAAATTTCTTCTATGCAATGGATTGCTGAGACTTGGAAAGCACCATAAATTTGCTTCTGCAATAGTTGGAGTGGGAACAGTAGGACTAGTTTTAGCCTACAAGTATGGTTCCTTGACATCTTCCCTGGGGTCTAAATGGGTAAATATTTTGATGTCTGCTCGAGCTGCCGATTATATTCATTGTTCTCCATGTGAGGAACTCACAGTACCAGGACTGCGGAATATGGGCAATAACTGCTTTCTTAATGTTATATTACAGGTTTGGTTATTTTTTCAAATATTCAACCAAAATTACTCCGCAAATAGTTTTCTGTATTGTAAACTCTAGTATGAATGTCTCTTTTTCCTAGTTCAGGTTGTCTTTGTGTCAACATCCTTTTTTGTATTTCTGTTTGTAAAACCACAGTTAAGGCCAAACATCGTTATTGGAAAAATTTTCATTGCACTTTTGTTTGTTATTATATGAAGTATTCTAAAATTCTAAATTCACATTGTTCAGTTATTTGAGTGACATACGCCATTATATTTGGTAAAACAGACACCCAGATGGATGAGTATCATTTTTGTACTGAGCTAGGATGTTTATTGTTGAAAACTCACAAACGCACACAGTTTATCATGCACAAGAAGGCAGAAGCAGGAGACTTAACTGCAGGCCAACTTGCAACAATGTACACCTATGGCTGATTCTATGATGATGTAGGTTACATGTAGTAGTATGAACTATGAACATACCATGAAACAGCTCACAACGCATAACAACCATAAAATGTAGTTTATATAGACCGCCACTTCCAACAAATTCTAGCACTAACCCATGAGACACCAAAACTCATGTCTTAGTGGTTGCAGATACACTCAGGATGGCAAAATCCAACTCATGAAAGGCATTGCAAGTAACTCTACAAGCCTTGGACAGGCCTTTAGGGTTTCTACAAGTAACACAATTTGACCTGCATGAGCTTACCAGTTACTGCAAGTGCATACAGAGATGATGGTGATATAACCCCAGATGCTGTAAGTGTGATCAATATTGAAAACCCCTTTTCATGTACACATGGTTGTCCATGAGATCAGCCTTACAAAGGCAACTCTTTACAATTTCTGCAAGTTAGAAGCGGAGACATTTTATTATTGCTGCAATTAAAGTCAACACATAATACCAACCACATTAAAAATAAATACACAATGACAGTTGGAGTGACAAACAAACAAACAACTCTATTTTATTAAAATAACCAGAAATACAAGATTAGGGCCTTTTCTTGTTATCCATAAACTTTACAATGAAACACCAAATGTTGGAAACCAAGTAGTGTACTCTTGTTCAGTCATATCATGACAAAATAAGAGTGACTTTCTTGTTTCGACTTATAGCTCTCCTACAACATTTTCATTCTATTATACTGAACATCCTCCTTACCTATGACATGACAGATTTTGATTATTAAGAAAATAAAAGAAGCTCCCTTGGCTTCCTTTTTAGACACCTGTTTACCTTTCCACACATAAGGACGAGATGATGTCCTCACAAAATGGCTGCTTACATCAGCTGATTACATTTCCCACATGGCCCCTTCTTGTTTAGTTTTTATTTACTATTTTTCTTTCTTGTCTCCTTTGAGATTTTTATCCTCATGTGCTCCTTGTTGCTTACTCTCCCAATGCCTTGTTTTAGCTTGAAACTCTTACTTTCATGGTTTCTTTACACGTGACCTGCTGCTCCCATGCTGGACAAGGAACAAAGATCACATTTCTGAATATTGTCCATGTTCTCTTTGGTTCCCATACTTTCCCGGTCTTCTCCTTCAGCTGCATACCTATCTTCTTTTAAATACACCTCTCTAATTCACAAACATCCATGGCCCAATTAAATTTCTTGACCTAACTCGAACAGAATCCCACCCGAAAGTGTCATTGAATTTCTCCATAGGATGTGTATGATCACCAAAAGAATGGCTGCATTAATTGCCAGGTGCATAAAATCAAAATTGAAATCCTTAAAATCTCACTGGAAATAGGAAGTTGACACTATAGGCAATTAAATGAAGGTAATTGGGTAGATGAATGACTCCAAGCTTAAATGGTAGGCAAACATTTTGAATTTTTCTCCATGAACTAAGGAAGATAAATGCTGTTTGGTGGCTTAGGAGCAATGCCCCTACATCAGACTGCCCAGGTAATAAAAGGAGAGGCGCAAAAATAGCAGATAGGGTGGAAATTTGTTAATATGCCTCATTTCTTATATAAGGAATAAGAACTGACGTGATGAATGAACAATGATGCAATAGGAAGGAGGGAATAGCGAGATAACAGGGATGGTAGTGCAAAAAATTAGGAACGTAATATGTTTTTGAAATAAATATATGCAGCTTGTGATTTGAGTTTGTAGTATAGTATTTTAGCCACCCTGTGGATCAAGAGGAGGGCCCACTCTCATAAAATGGTGGTAATGTTAATTTGATGTTCTCTAGTTTGTGTTATTTTCTATCATTTTATGTTTTGTTGTGTGATTTATAACTTGTCAAATGGTTGGATTGGTTTTAATGCTTAGTGTGTGTTATTTGTATGTAGTTTTTATTGCAGGTACTGTCAGCTGCATATAGTTTTGTAGCATAATAGAACCTTGTAGTCTGCATAGTACCTGTAGCAGTTTATAGCAGTATTTAAAACTCCTATTGAAGTTTTAAATGAATGATTTAATTTTCTAGTGGCATTTCATTTTACTCACCTCACTACCTACAACCCTTGCACATATAGTCACAACATCTTTTGCAAGTTTATAGCCTTGAATTGACACAGACCAAACTGGAATTTTATTTATTGAACATTAAATGCAATTTTATATGCTACCTTGTTTCAGCCTATCACCTTGATTTGAGATCAATCTTGGAGAAGTTTTCTGCTCCATGAAGCTCATCTAGCAACTCATTGATCTTGGGAATAGGGTACTAATTCTTGATTATTTCCTTGTTGAGTGCCCTATAATCAATGCACATCCTTATTATGCCATCCTTTAACTAGGACTATAGTAGAGGTAAAGGACTAGAGCTTGGTCTAATGTAACCCATATCTAAGATCTCTTTGACTTCTTTCTCTATTGCCTTGTGCCTTTTGGGATGGTGATAAGTAGAAATGATAGGTTTGGAACTTGTCTCAATTTTTACTATGTTCTAAAATACTCTATCAGGCAGAAATCTTGGAGGTATGCCACTGAACACTATACTATGCTTATCTAGAATAAACTAAATGTTAACATGATAGGATTTCTTATCTATGGATGAAGCAATGGTTGTCACAAAACAATGTACAACCAAAGCTACTTGTCCTTTGTGAAATGATCTCTCCTCCTTTGTTGAGACAACTTTTGGGGCTCCATTGCAATACCTTAAAGCACTACTTCCTTTCCCTTAGATTTGACTTCAGCTCCATGGTCTAAGAGTTTTGAGTAAATTCCACAAGGGAATGTAACCACTATACACCTAAGACCATGTTGATCTCTCCTAGACCCATCACATAGAAGTCATCATGTACCTTGTGACTACTTAGTGTGATTTTTAGTTGCTATATCCTTGTAGTGCAAGCAATGGTGAAGCCATCTCCTATTATGACATTGAATCCTTCAAAGTCCATTCCCAATTTCCTTTTGACTATCAATCCTTCATTTATAAGTTGTGCATTGCCCCACTATTAATCACTATTGTTTTGCCCTTCTAGTGCACTCCACGAACTTAAAAAGGGTGATACTTGGGAGCACCAAAAAGTTCGGCAAGGGTGCTTCTTTAAATTCCTTCTTTGTTTATTTTAGGTTCTAGTTATTCCTCTTCAATCTCTTCCTTCAGTTACTTTGATCTTGATTCATCATCAAATATCACCTCTATATAGTGCATGTGCTCTTGACCAAGACATTTGTGACTAGGTTTCCATGGTTCCTTGCGAGAGAAACATAACTTCTTCCAAGCGCATTCCTTGTTTCTTTTTCTTTACTTGTTCTTGTGGCATATCTTTTTGATGAGATACTCTCTTCTGAAATGATTCCATTGATGTCTCTAGTGTTAGGGCTCTCATTATGGCTTCCTACAAATATGGTAGATCGAAAGCTTTCAACCAACCCTTAAGAGGTTCAGTTAAACCCTCCATAAATGAACATAAAGCTTCCTTTCAGAGATATCAAGAACTATTTCTAACAACCTTTGGAATTCTGCCACAAAATTGTCCACCATGTCGTGTTGTTTCTATTGAGCCAACTTCCTGAAATGGATCTCAGGGCCTTTTGCTATCAAACCTATCTTCTAGCTTATTAGAATAATACTTTATTATTTTATTATTAATGCTCAATATTGTAAACTTAGTGTAAATATCTTAATAAGATCTTGCTCGATCTTATTGGCAGTTTCTTTTTAGAAACTTGCCCTCTTGTAATTCTTTGTAATCCTATTTATCGAGCGTTTTCTCATTGTTAATACATTCAATTTTTACCAATTACTTGCGTAATATGGTATCAGAGCCTTGGTTATTTTCGAAATAATTTTTCAATAAAAAATTCGTCACGAATTTTTTAACAATTTTTTTGAAAAATTTCTTTGTTTATTCGAAATTGCTACTGGTTCGTGTGGATTGGTTGAGGGTTTTTTCGCGTCATTCTTTTGCTCATGAACAGTGACGTGATTTAAAATCGCGTTTTGTCTTCTGCAGTCTATTTCCGCGATTCTGTTTTTTGGCAGATCGTTTTGGCTGCGGCTACTAGGGTTTTCAGCTATTTTCTGGCTATTTTCTGCCCTCTCCCGCGACCCGTCTCTCCTGCATTTCGTGCAACCACGCGACGCGATTTTTTCCCGCTTGCAAATTTTTTTCAGCCATTTTTTGATGGAAATCTGCATTTTCGACAAGGATTTTTATGCTTCAGATCAAGTCGATTTTTTTTTCTGATTGCAGATTCTTGGTGGGTTTTTTGAGAGCTCAATTGGGTTGTTTTCAGAATTTTCTGGGTGCCTCGATTTTCGTGCCTTGATTTTCGAGCCAGCGGATCCAAATTCCGACAACAGATTCTTTTTGGGTTTTTTGCAAGGATTTCTGGGTTGTCTTCGGATTTTTCTGGGTCAGCCGGAATATTTTTCTTGAAATTCGTGCCCGTCGTACTTTTTGAAGTCTGTACTTGCATCTGCCTTTGTTTCTGCATTGGGATTCAAATTTTTTGAATTCTATGCCAGTGCCTCTTCTCAGTTTTTTCGTTTTTCGTGCATTGGGAAACGTGCAAGATGGCGTCATTGACCAACTTGATGTTGGAAGGCAGTCAGCGATTTAATGGGAAAAATTATAACACCTGGAAGTAGCGCATGCTGACTATTTTTGAATATCGCCACTTGGATAATCTTGTTTTGGACACGGAGTCTCGTCCTCAAACACTTGGAGCTGACCAGGGCAAGTTTGATGACCGCAATCGAGACACTGTTATGCTTCTCAAGCTCTCTGTTACAGATGACTAGCTCCCTCAAATTCTTTCTTGCAAGTCAGCTGCAGAAATCTGGAAGCATTTGAAGAAGTTGCATGAGACATCCGACAAGAGTCGAGCTTTTTTTCTGAAGAATCAACTGTTCTCCATTATGATGGATGAACGCATGTCCTTACAGAAGCATCTTACAAAGATTAAGGACATTCGAGATCAGCTCGAAGCTATTGGTCGGCAAATGGAGGAAGAGGATATGGTTGTCATTACTCTTAAAAGTCTACCAAAACCGTATGAGCACTTTATAGAGACTCTCAACATTACTTCTACTAATGTTGATCTGAAATTTCTAGAGTTATGCACCAAACTTCTGTAGCAGGATCGTTGGAAACAACAGTTTGGTAGCGGTGCTACTTCAACCTCCTCAGAACATGCCTTTGCTGCCAAATCCTTTAACAAGGATAAAGGCAAATCCCAGTCATCCCAGTCCTTTCAGCAGAAGGGCTCTTCTCAGTCTCAAGATGGTTCCAAGAAAAAGAAGGTGCAATGCAATTACTGTCACAAATTTGGTCATATGATCAAAGATTGCCGTACCAGATTGGCTTCCGAGTAGCAGAAGCAGGGAAGGTCTCAGCCTAAAGCCAATGTTGTTGAGCACACAGAGCAGAAAGAGTATGCCTTTTATGCCTTCATGGCTAAAAGACCTGCAGATCATGTGAAGTTTTCTGCTTGGTACATTGATTCTGGTGCTTTTCGTCATTTCACTCACATGCGTGACTGGTTTGTTGAGTTCTCTCCCTACACTGATTCAGTTATTTTTGGAGGTGGTGAAGAGTACACTGTTGTCGGCAAGGGCAACGTTCAGATACAGTCTGGAGGGAGGAATCTCATATTCCTCAATGTGTACTATGTTCTTGGTATGGAACTTAACCTCCTTTCTGTCAGCCAGATTATGTGGCATTCTCCTCAGCTGGATGTCGTTTTCAGTACACATAAGTGCTCGATTGTTGATCGTGCTTCTAGCACTACTGTAGCTGTTGGCATTGAGGGTCATGGTCTATATAGACTTGTGGATACAGGCAATTCTCTTGAGAATGCCTTCGCAGCTAAATCTTCATCTATCAACAGTCTCTGGCATCAGTGATATGGTCACCTGAACATTCATTATCTTGCACAACTTGTTCGGGAAGACTTAGTACATGGTCTACCTGATATTCAGACTCAGAATCATCGCGTTTGTGAAGCTTGCTAGGCTGGGAAGCAGCACCGGACACCATTCAAGGATGGTGACTCATGGCGAGCCTCTAAGGTACTGCAGCTGGTCCGCGCTGATGTATGTGGTCCTATGAATACTACTTTTGTTACTGGGTGCAGGTATTTCTTGCTTTTTGTTGATGATTTCAGTCGTAAAATGTGGGTGTATTTCTTTAAGCACAAATCAAATGTGTTTACTGTATTTCAAAATTTTAAGGCCTTAGTAGAAAAAGAGTCTAGTTCTTCTATTATTACTATTAGGTCTGATAATGGGGGGGAGTTTTGTTCTTCTACTTTCTCTACTTTTTGTGATACACATGGCATAAAACGTTAGTTAACCACACCATACACCCCTTAGCAAAACAGCGTTGTAGAACGTCGTAACCGCACCATTACAAAAATGGCTAGGTCTATGATGGAACATAGAAATGTTCCTAAGAAATATTGGGCAGAAGTAGTGTTCACAGCAGTCTATCTTCTTAATAGGTCACCCACTCATGCTGTTAAAAATAAGACTCCTGAGGAAGCATGGTCTGGTCGCAAACCTAGGATCAGCCATTTGAAAGTTTTTGGCTCTTTAGCTTATGTGTGGATTCTTGATGCCAAGTGCACTAAGTTGGATTCCAAGAGTCAGAAGCTCATGTTTATAGGGTACAGTGACAACCATAAGGCTTACCGACTGATTGATGTAGACTCTGATCGTCTTATCTTCAATCGTGATGTTGTCTTTGATGAAGAACGAGGACCATTTCAACTTTCCTCGTCTCAGCAGCATTCTGAGGATCAACCTTTGAAGGCTTCTGACTTAGGTATCTGTCTTCCATTCGGTTCACCTGATGGGAGGGATGATGCAGATTCTGTATTTGATGATGCACTACCTGAGTTTCCTCCGGAAGATGCTAATCTTCCTCCTACTCCTGATCCTGATCCGCTTCCTCTTCCAGTTATTCCTCCTGCTCCTGATGTTGGCACATCTACTCTTCGGTCTAAATGGTGGGCTAATACCATTAGTGCTCTTCGTCTTGATGAGCTCATTGAGGGTAGAGCTTCCAGAAATAAGGGCAAACAACAAAGCATAGTTAATTTTTCTCTTATGGCTAACATCCACAGTATCTATGAGCCTCAAACATATGCAGAGGCCAAAGGGATTCTAGAGTGGGAACAGGCAATGGATGCTGAGTTCCAAAGTCTTCAGAAGAATCACACCTGGGTTCTTTCAGATCTTCCTCCAGGGAAGAAACCCATTAGTTGTAAATGGGTATATAAGGTCAAGTATCATGCAGATGGTACCTTAGATAAATATAAGGCCAGATTAGTTGCTCAAGGATTCACACAGCGAGAAGGCATTGACTATGAGGAGACTTTTGCTCCTACTGCCAAGATGAGTACTATTCGTCTTCTTCTTGCCATTGCAACTCAGTATGGTTGGAAATTTCATTAGATGGACGTGAAGAGTGCCTTTCTCAATGGTGAATTGCAGGAAGAAGTCTACATGACGCAGCCTCCTGGTTTCAAGGTTGCCGGTTCAGAAACGCAAGTGTATAGACTCCAGAAAGCACTCTATGGACTTAAACAGGCTCCTCGAGCATGGTACATAAAAATTGATTAGTACTTGGTTGCTCATGGCTTTTAGCATAGTCCTTCAGACAGTAATTTGTATAGCAAACACTCTAGTAATGATATTCTCTTTCTTGTTGTCTATGTGGATGACTTGATCATTATTGGGAATTCAGCACAGTTGGTTTCATAAATCAAACAGGACTTGTTCAGCACTTTTGATATGACAGATTTAGGACTTCTTCATTATTGTTTGGGTGTTGAGGTTTGGTAGACTGATAGCAACATCTTCCTTTCTCAGTCTAAGTATGCTAGAAGCTTGCTTGACAGGTTTCAAATGCAGGATTGCAAACCTGCTTCCACACCTATGGAGACTGGTTTGAAATTGTCAGCCAAGTCTGATTCTCCTCTTGTAGATGAAACACAATTCAGGCAACTAGTGGGCAGTCTCATCTATCTCATTGCCACTAGACCTGACCTCAGTTTTGCAGTGAGCTACATCTCACGCTTCATGACGGCCCCCAGGGTTGATCACTGGGTAGCAGCGAAGCGTGTCCTGCGCTATGTGAAAGGCACCTCGGATTATGGACTCCTTTACACTAGGAGTGATGGTCCTAGACTCAGTGGGTTCACAGATTCAGATTGGGCAGGCTCAGTTGATGACAGAAAATCAACCTCTGGATATGTGTTTAGTTTGGGATCTTGTGCAATCACTTGGACTAGTAAGAAGCAATAGGCAGTGGCTCTCTCTTCGACAGAAGCAGAGTATAGAGGAGCTTGTGAGGCAGTTTGGCTTCGCCGGATGCTTGGAGATATGCAAATATCTCAAGCAGGTCCGACTCCCTTGTTTTCGGACAATCAGGGAGTTCTCAAACTTGCCAAGAATCCAGTCTTCCATGAAAGAACCAAACATATAGAACTTCATTGTCACTAAATTCGGCAGTTGGTTGAAGACGGATCCATTCAGTTGTTGTATGTTCCTACCTCGGAGCAGTCAATAGATATTTTCACCAAACCCCTCAGTCCAGATAAGTTTGTAAAATTCAGGGGGTCTATTGGTGTAGTTGATAGATTGAGCATTAAGGGAGGGTATTAGAATAATACTTTATTATTTTATTATTAATGCTCAATATTTTAAACTTAGTGTAAATATCTTAATAAGATCTTGCTCGATCTTATTGGCAGTTTCTTTTTAGAAACTTGCCCTCTTGTAATTCTTTGTAATCCTATTTATTGAGCGTTTGCTCATTGTTAATACATTCAATTTTTTACCAATTACTTGCGTAATATAGCTGAAATCATCATATGTGCTAATGAGTTTGTGCCCTTACGTAACCAATCCATGGTACCACCACACGTGTTATGCCTTCTAGATTAAGAGTAGTAAATTTTATAGCGTTGTCTTCATGCATAAGGTTTAATGAAAAATATTTTATTAAGTTTTGAACCCAAGCACAATATATTCTTTTGTTCATCACTGCACTGAGTGCCATCGTTGTGCATCCTACTTACATTATCTGCTGGTAGGTATCCTTCTTGAGACTGGGCATAAACAACTTCATTGCCATTATTCTCAAAGTTGCACTTTTCTTCTTCTTCAATCCCTACCATTTCAATCATGCACTGTTCTTCTTTTGAGGTTGAAAGTTCACGGTCACATACATCCATGTAGCTGTTTGCGACTTCAGCACACATGTCCCATCATTGAGATTTGTAGATAACAAATTTCTTATGTATTCATGTCTCATTCTATCCATGATGTCCATAGAATCATAAGTCATTTGCATATCAACTATTTTGAGATCTTCCATCAGTCCACTAGAACCTTCTTCAAAGGCTTCAAAATACATACTAATGCATATTGGGGTATTGGGCCTCAAACCTTCAGGGATTTGTGACAATGCACTTGCAAACCTGTGACTGAAAGCGACGCTTGTTTTTTCATCTTGCCTCCTAATCTGAGATAATTCTTCAACAAGATCAGCAGATTCTCTTGCAAATTCTTCCATGTATCCACCCACTAGTTCACCCCAACAAGCAAAGGATTTCTCAAGGAAACCTGAG
Organism: Cryptomeria japonica; assembly: GCF_030272615.1. Lineage (NCBI taxonomy): Eukaryota > Viridiplantae > Streptophyta > Pinopsida > Cupressales > Cupressaceae > Cryptomeria > Cryptomeria japonica. The sequence goes on from NC_081413.1 coordinate 396,702,435, forward strand.
TACCAATCCTTGGCTCTTGCATCAAGAGAACTAACAAAAAATCTCATGCACATGTCCTCTTTTCTAAACAAATGTTTCTTCATGAAACTATGAAACCTTTGGACATGTGCATTCCCCTCACATATGTTGAAACCATCAAATCTGGGCATCTGACTATAAATCTGAGTTGGCATGCTTTGAAACTCATGCTCTACCCATGATAGGTCCAACTAATCATACAACGGATCAAGAGAACAAACAAGGGGTTCGGTTGCTTGAATGGGAGGCATGCCATGATTAAAACTCAACTGAGCTTGTGAAGACATCAACCTCCCATTCAAATCTGCAGTACTTTCATCAGGCATTGCCCCTTCCTTTTGGCTTGACACATGCATATACATTCGGATGCATGACATTTGGGGACCCCCAAATCTGAAACTTAGTTAGCTCCTCAATCTTTCTATTCATTTGGGCCAAGGCTTCTAACATTTTGGCCATTCTATCATGGTTATGCACTTGCATATCTAAATTTACAAGAGGTGCAGAAGCATAACTACAATGCAATGAAGTACTACTAGGATACATATCAATATGGCAATACCTAGGGTTCGAATCATAAAGAATAGAAAGAACACCCATGGGATGAACAAAGCCATTACATTCTTGCCATTACTAATAAATCCTAGAGTAATGAACAAACACTCCTAAGTGTAGCAGTAGTTACATTTGACATATTAGGATCAACAAACAAGAACAAGAAGAAACTTGTGTACCTTTTCTCCTCCAGTTGATACAACTTTGAATGAACAAGTTTTCTGAGATACACATACATTTTCTGAGTTCATCCAGCAGAGTCTTTCAACTTTGTGTGAGTCACAAACAAACACTCTTAGACCTAGAACCTTTTCCACACAACTTTCTGGTTCCTTTCATGATAGAGTCGCCACCTCCTTGTAGAGGAATATTTTGAACAGCAGGGAGCCTTTCAATAGATTTTAACTTTTTGGGTCCTTCTTCATCAGCAGAGTCACCTGAATCATCTTCAAATGGGCTGCTAGAAAACTTGTTCCAGCCTGAAACTTTCCTAACTAGAGATTTTTGGGCAGCTCAGTAAGCTTTTGAGAAGCTTATCCCCAGTAGAGTTGCCATTCTGTTGGTTCCCAAACCAACAGTCCCCGAGTCCTAGAGGAATTGCCACTAACTCATTGACAAACTCAGGGAGGGATTTGGCCAACTGAACAAGATTCAGTCACAAGATTGAGCTCTTCTGCACTTTTGGCTCTGCGAGACCAAGGCGGGTGAACCCATGCAATGTCAAAACAACTATCAGCTTTACTATACTCAGGACATTACATTTACAGCAGATCATCCCAATGAAAATGTACTAAGGAAGATGGTTTAACTCCTGGTTATGGCTTTAACCTTAGTTTCTAATCATCTATGCACTTCATTGAGGGGGGGTTTTCTATGCTAATTCTACTCCTAATGCAGAAAATAAAAATAGGAAACAAAAGAAATTTTAAGAGAATGGATTGATTCTGACATTTGGGTGCAAGCCCCATTACTAGTGCCTTCATCAGGACAACAAAGTCAAATTACAACATGTTACATTAACCCAAATAGACCTAACTATAACCAGTGGGTTTTGAGTATCAATGCATTACATTAACAACCCCAACTACAGTTCCATTGCAACCATTCTCACATATCCTACATGCACACAACACCATTTCATTGTTAAAATAGTAGCTAGCTCGGATACCTATCTATTGTATTTTAATGTTGTCAATGACAATTAAAATACACATGTATTATCTATTATGTAAATCGAATTTTGGGTTGGACCCAATCATGTAGCGTGGAGAAAATTAATTGTAACTTGTAATGTGGTGACACTAAAATGCTGCTTTGGGTTGGACCCAAACATATGTAACGTGTAGGCAATAAATGGAACTTAGGGCTGAGTCCAAACTCATGTAACGTGGTCATTATGCATTGTAAAACATGCCCCAAATTTGGGTGCTAAAATAAAATATGAAATTGTATCCTAGCCGACTTGAAGGAAATGTAAAAGATGAATCTTGTATATAACAAGATTCATCTTAGATCTCAATTCAATCATTCATCACTCAAGCAAATCTCTTAAATAGCAAATTCTGGTTATGCAACACAGCGACATACTTTACTCTTCAAAGTCAGCAAATTGTCTTCAGCAAAGAGTTCTTCCAAGTGTAGCGAATTGATCTTCAATCTAGCAATTCAAGTCCTCAAGGTTGGCGATGTGATTCTTAAGGTCAGTGAACATCTTTCTTGAAGGCAGCGAATACTTCTTAGTGATAGCAGTCATCATTGAAGATCAGCGAATCATTCTTGAAGGCTGCCAACATCACTCCAAGATCAGCGAACCTCATTTCTGGGACAGCAACAGTTGTATTTCAGATAAGTTCATCACTTCAGCTTGCCCTAGGTTAATCACTGTGATTAGATTGCTGTCAAATAGTGAATCTCATTGTAAAATTATATTGGTGTTACATAATAAAGATATGAGATTAGTGGCTGGGTTTTTCGCCTCCAAGAGGGAGGTTTTCCCAGGGTATCTACGTGATTTGTATTTGTTCTTCATTGCATTCTGATCTCTGCTGTTTATTGTTTAAATTTGATTGCTAAAATTAACATGGTATCAGGTTTTTAGGTTCATTCTAAATAATCAGATTATTAGTTGTCCTTCACTTTCAATTTGCTGTTAGTTTTGCAAGATGGTTACAGGTCTGAAAGTAGAGGACAAACTTGAAGGTGCCATCATAAGTTCCGTTACAGTTTGTGAAAGATAAGGATTTGACTGAGCCTTCGGATCTGGATGAGCTAAAGCAATTCAAGAAGTCTACCGTGAATTAGAAAGTTCAACAACAATGTCTGCTTGACAAATTAAAGGCATCGATGGGACGATAGCAAGAATAAGATTTCAGGTGCTCTCATTCCTCTATTCTCAATTGTAGGGTCCACCTAGTTGGAGATTTGCATCTGATTACCTTATTGTTATTAGTGTCTTATCTAGTGCACAAGGTTCTCTTGCTTGTTAACTACTTCATTTGAGGGTGCTTTCATATGTCGGTTTGTGCACTTGTTTTCAGATCTTATTATTGCCTAACTTTCTTCCTAAGGTTTGGAACAATCACCCTAGTTCGAGCCTTGTTCTTGTGTTAAGAATTTGTTCTAATCCAGTTTGAATTATTGAAGTTAGTTATGCCCTACTCTCTATTTTAAGTATGTTTATCTCTCAACCTATTTGATGTGGTTTGGTATGAATATGTAATGATCTGAATTGATGCATTAATCTAAATACATCCTTGGCACTTAAAACTTCAACATGTGTATTTAGATATAAATCTAGGAGTATTATGATGGATATAACAGGAAGCACAAATAGAAAGATGAATAAATTTATAGGAGATTCAGAAACATGAAACCTCAGTCATTGGTGTGATAGACATCCTACTTAGTATCTATGCCCAATGTTGACCTTACTATCTTCATATTATGATATGATCTTGTATGATACTTGTTGCATAGTTCTGATGCACTGTATTCTATCTAAGTTTTGAAATGCTCGATAGTCTTGCTGCTCTGGAATTATATACTCTTATGGTGTGTCTCTTGATTTGCATCAAATCTCTTAACATCGTATGGATTGCATTTTTCTGTTCTGTTTTATGTTTGGATAAGGTTGTCATGTAGGGCTGTGACGGTGTAACACTTGGTTCTCTTCAGCTCTTCATAATAGGCTCTCATGTTCTTTGTTATGCTGTTATTATAACCTTGCTCTGCTCCTCTTGTGTAGAGGATTGCCTTTAGCTCTAATGCATTTTTTGTCATGGCTTTCATCATCCTTACATAATATTCATTATGACACCATCTCTTCAAATTAAGCATACTGCCTATTACATTCTTTGAAGTAAGTATTCTCTTGATGATGAAACCTAAGATGAATGAGGTATCTAACTTATTGAAGTTGGCTTTCGATCATACGCTTGTGCTCAACTACAATGTGTATCCTTTTGAGTGGTTGATACTCATATCTGATTTTACGCATTGGCTGGAAAGACAATTAGGCTTATATACCTTGCTTATGGATTTTGTAAAATGTTTTCTGAAGTCATACACTTGCCTTAGTTTTCTAATATAGCTAACTCTCTGTTATTCAACTATGGAAAACAATTTTAGAATGTTGTGTAGCTTTACACTATGGTTGAAGTTGATCATAGATTGGCAATATCCTTTTGAGCGATCTTGGCATATGTTGTCAATGGTGGAAGTCTAGATAAGTTACTTTACATGTTAATTCGTTCTATTGGGATATTTAATCATGTTGATGCTTCTCTTCAAGAGTTTCTTGAATTACCATGCCTTCAAGCTTAAGAGGGAGCTTGGTTTCTTCACTTGAAGGTATGCCTTGATCATAATGATTGTGCTATAGGTTCATTTTGTAAAAGTGCAGTAAGGAAAAGATTGGTATTTCTCATATTTGATTTATGGTTGCCTTCCTTGATTGATTTTTATATTATGCAATCTTCATGAGACTTGATTACCACAATTTTATATTAAGAATCAAGAGGGAGTTCCATATGGAAGTTTTTGAAAATATGAAGCTAGATGTGTAGCTCATAGTTAGAAGGAAACATTTGCTCTTGCTGCTAGATATACTAATATTAGAACCTCTATAGCTAATGCTGCAGGCTGGAAGTTAGATATAAAGACTGTTTTTTAATGTTGTCTATATTGAATAACTAGAAGGTTATGAGAATCAAGATAGAGAATCTCATGTGTGCAGATTAAAGAAAAGCTCTTTACGGTCTCAAACAAACCTCTTGAGCTTGGTATGAGAATATTGTCAAGTATTTGATTAGGTTAGGATCTTGCAAGAATGATGCTGATTCTAATCCTCACTTTAAAAGTATTCAATAGTGAACTGCTAATTCTGTTTCTTATATATATGTGAATGATTTATTTCTAACTGTTGGAGATAGACTCATCATTAGATGTAAGAAAGAATTAGCCATTGAATTTGGAATGAAGGATCTAGGCCTAATGCATTACTGTCTAGGACTAGAAGTATGGCAAAGATCTTATCCTTAGTCAAGAAAATATGTCATTGATATGATGGATTGTAATCTATGTCTGCTCCTATGGAAACTAACTTAAAGAAGTTGAGTATTTCTGCAGCTAATTCTGATTTTGCAGATCCTTCAGAGTACAGGCAGTTGATTGGATCCTTGATGTATCTAGTTAACGCTAGACCAGATATTTGCTATGCAGTGAGTGCACTTAGCCAATTCATGAACCAGCCAAAGCATGTTCACTTGATGGCAGCCAAACACATCCTGAGATACTTGCTTGGAACAGTTGGCTATGGGCTGAAGTATCCAATCAACATAGTGATCAATTTGGAAGGCTACTCTGATTCTGATTGGGCTAGAAGTGTTATTGATAGGAAAAACACTTCGGGAATTTGTTTCAGCTTGGGTTCCGCTATGATCTCTTGGGCTTGTAGGAAACAGTCCTCAGTTGCATTAAGTACTGCAGAAGCCGAATACATTGCTTCAAGAGTGGCAACTAGAGAAGCAGTTTGGCTTCGCAAATTTCTTGTTGGGTTGTTTGGACAACCTTGGGAATCCATTGATATTTATTGTGATAATTAGAGTTGTATTAATAATGTCTAATAATCCCGTGTTTCATGACAGGTCAAAACACGTGGAAACTCATTATCACTATGTTCGTGATATGGCACAATGAGGTGCCATCCAGCTGAAATATATCAGCATTGTTGAACAGGTTTTAGATGTTCTCACCAAGCCTGTAGCTCGAGTGAAGTTTGAGTACTTCAGAGAGAAGCTTGGAATTGTGGAGAACACAACATTGATTGAGAGGGAGTCCCAATCTTAGTGATGCAATTTAGACTGCATCTGCGGGCAATGCAAGGTGGAGTCACCCTCTGCGGGCAATGCAAGGTGACATTGTATTCTTCTCTGGGAGAAGGCTGAGGTGTAAGACCTCTTCCACCCTCTGCGGGCAATGCAAGGTGACATTGTATCCTTCTCTGGGAGAAGGCTGAGGTGTAAGACCTCTTCCACCTTCTGCAGGCAATGCAAGGTGGATCTGTCCTCTGCGGGCAATGCAAGATGGACATCATGAAATGAGTTCATGATATTTATGTGTTTTATTGTAGGTATACTCTATGAAGCCTATACATTCATTCTCGCGGGCAATGCAAGATGAAAGTCATGAATGGATCATGACAAGTGGCAGATATCCTCCCTAGCTAAGAGGGAGTGTTGAAATAGTAGCTAGCTCAGATACCTATCTATTGTATTTTAATGTTGTCAATGACAATTAAAATACACATGTATTATCTATTATGTAAATCGAATTTTGGGCTGGACCCAATCATGTAGCATGGAGAAAATTAATTGTAACTTGTAACGTGGTGACACTAAAATGTTGCTTTGGGCTGGACCCAAACATATGTAACGTGTAGGCAATAAATGGAACTTAGGGCTGGGTCCAAACTCTTGTAACGTGGTCATTATGCATTGTAAAACATGCCCCAAATTTGGGCGCTAAAATAAAATATGAAATTGTATGCTAGCCGACTTGAAGGAAATGTAAAAGATGAATCTTGTATTCATCTTAGATCTCAATTCAATCATTCATCACTCAAGCAAATCTCTTTAATAACGAATTTTGGTTATGCAACACATCGACATACTTTACTCTTCAAAGTCAGCAAATTGTCTTCAACGAAGAGTTCTTCCAAGTGTAGCGAATTGATCTTCAATCTAGCAATTCAAGTCCTCAAGGTTGGCGATGTGATTCTTAAGGTTAGTGAACATCTTCTTGAAGGCAGCGAATACTTCTTAGTGATAGGAGTCATCATTGAAGATCATCGAATCATTCTTGAAGGCTGCCAACATCACTCTAAGATCAACAAACCTCATTTCTGGGACAGCAACAATTGTATTTCAGATAAGTTCATCACTTCAGCTTGCCCTAGGTTAATCACTGTGATTAGATTGCTGTCAAACAGTGAATCTCATTGTAAAATTATATTGGTGTTACATAATAAAGATCTGAGATTAGTGGCTGGGTTTTTCACCTCCAAGAGGGAGGTTTTCCCAGGGTATCTGCGTGATTTGTATTTGTTCTTCATTGCATTCTGATCTCTGCTGTTTATTGTTTAAATTTGATTGCTAAAATTAACATTCATCATCCTGTAAAAAACACTTTAATCTCTTCCTTGAAGAGAAGCAAGAAACAAGATAAACACCTGAGCTTGCAGGGACAAAACAAAGGATCCTTGATTGTTTATTTCATAAAACAATGGCATAACATGCTGGAGACAGTTACAATAAGAACATTGAATCTTGTATGCATTCTGGTTATACACTATTTGCAATGGCAAAATGACTACAAACTAAAAAAATGAATTGTAGCATACTCTTAATCTTCGATTGTACATGGAACATAATTCCTGTTCAGAACCAACCCCATCACACTGGCCCTGGATTCCCTTTTATAGGCACAAGGGAGGAAAACAAGCTTCAGGCCAGGTGAGACACACATGTCACAATCTGATTGCATGGGACAAAATACACAATGAGGTGTCCCTCTTCCTACTCTACACGCAATCCTTCCGGAGGCATTCAATGCAAGTAGCTATGAAGATAGCCTCTGGGACCTAGGACCACGAGCTCGAGGACAATCAAAAGTAGGTGTCTCAAGCCTCACAGAAATCTGCCGCATTTAGTTCATCCTCTACTGCATTTTGACTGACCTCTGAACCTAGATTACTATACTTAGTAATCTATACTTGCTCTGTGTCCTTTCATGTTCTCGGTTGGAGACCCTCTGATGTGTTCGAGGCAGTGAAATCTCATCGACTGATCTTTTGATTTCATGGAGCCGCTCAATTGATCTTCTATCCAATCCTCATTCAATGCGAGCTCCCTCTTGGGCTTTGTCGCTGCGATATGATCTGATCTAGCCACAAATCTTAACCTGCAATGCGTCGGCACAACAATTCTCTATTGACAACTTCTCTCCTTTCAACAAGTGGAAATTGACCCAATCAACACGTGCCATGTCTTCAAAATACTCCTCTCTGTCCTCTGGTAAACCTCTGTCAATCCTCCACGTGGACAATTTGACCATCGGGTTGCATGGTGGCATTTTCTGCAGGTCGCATAACATGCGTGTTGTTCGCCCTTGTGATTTCATTGTTTGGTCCTCAGTGAAAGATCCCAAATGGATCCTTTTGCTGTTGCTAGTGTAAATTCTTGATTAAACATACTATATTTTTGTAATTTTCCGGTGATCTTATAGAATAGATAGAAGTTGCAGAAAGGGATTGTTTCTTTTTGGGTTTTGATGTTATAAGTAAAGTATGTGATAAATAGCAACAACTGTGAAATAAAACAGTTAACAATGTTCATATGTAAGAACACTCGAGCAATCTGAAAATACTGCAAATCATACCAGGCAAATAACCTAGTTTTGTATTCAGCAAGAAGCCATACATTTATTTGGAGCTATTCTCAATTTGGATTGATGCCAGATGGAGGAATATTATTGGCAACGAACAAGGAAGACCAAATAAGCTGAATACAACCCTTCAAGCCAACATACAAACAAAGCGTGGTTGCAAAGGAGGCGTGGAAGCTGCTGCAAATCACGTGCTAGCTGAAATAGACCAACCACCCTGTTGAAAGCCCCAATATGCACGCTGAATCTTCAGGCCAAGAAGATGTGTCTTCTACCTTTGACAATCTCTGTGCAATCCTGGATAAATCCACTGTCAACTCCTGCTGAGGGCTACGTCCTAGCAAGCTCAGACCTGGGGTTTGTGTCCTAGACCAAAATCACTCTTCTAGAGCAATTCCCAAATTCGCAAGTTTCAAAATGATCAAGGATGCTATCAATTAGGTTTTAATCTCCTTATAATTCCTTTCCCTTTGCAAGTCGAACCCTAAAGAATAATAAAGCTTGCGCTTTATAATTAAAGTGACACTTTCCCAATTATGGCGTCAAACTATAGAAAAATATCACTTTATTGCGAATAAATAGCTTCAAGCATCCAAAAAGACTTCGGGAGGTGAGAATCATGTAGCAAAGTCCAAGACCTTTCCAATGAGCTATAACACATCGGCATATCAAACCAGATGAAGCCAGAAACCCCTTATTACTCCGAAATGACTAAATACATAGCCTTATTTTAATTTATTTAATCGCTAACTTAGGAAACAATTAATTATATTAAAATATCTCCAGATATCCAATAATAGCCCAAAATAACCAAACAATCATGAATATAACTTTGTCACCTATCTGTGACCGATGCCAGAAAAGCTGAGCTAAATGGCAGTCCCATCCCTAAAATCTAGGGATGCTCCTAGAAACTAGGAAACACACCTAAACTCCCTGAAACTGAAACCATGACATGGTCTCGTGGAACCTCCAATATGGGAACTGCCACAACCTCCTAAAAAATAGGGAATCTCCCTAAAATCAAGGAACTGCTCCCAATGGCCCTCAAACTGTCTAAAATGTCAACTCCGGATACTGAATACCCTGCATGAGTCTCTATCCACCAATACCAGCCTACGAGATCCAAATAATAGACCATCCCACTACTCTTCCCCTGTCACCTAGAAAGGGGACATTACACTCAGCGTCGCGAGATAACAGGTTTCACCTTCCTTTTGTTTTTAGTTATCTTGCGTTACCTTTGAGACATCACTTAACTCCCGTGGGATAAGCCCTTTCTTCATTTTTCCTTTGTTTCCTTATCCCGTGCGCCGTGGGGACACTCTCATTATCCTCACGGGATAAGCCTTTCCTCTATTGCCTTTGTCCTCTTATCTCGCAACCCTTGGAGATATCCTTTTTATCCTCACGGGATAAGCCTCCGCTACATTTTTCTCTGTTGGCCTTACCTTTTCCTATCCCGCAACCTACTATTCAACCACGCTTGACCTCGTGAGATAAGCCTCTTTTATGCTTTTCTTTGTTTCCTTATCCTGCGACCCATGGGGACACATTTATTACCTTCACGGGATAAGCCCTTTCTCTATCGCCTTTATGTTTCCTTATCCCGTGGCCCTTGGAGATATCCTTTTTATCCCCGCGAGATAAGCCCCTTGAGTCTTGCTTCTATCAGCCTTTCCTTATCTCGCGGTCCTTTCCTTATTGCCGTGGGAACGCGTGGGATAAGGAAATCTTTCTTTGTCTCTTTGCTCTCTTATCCCGCAACCTTTTGCTGACTAATGGGGACCCCTGCAGGATAAGGATTTCTTTAGTATCCTTTGTTCATTCTTGTCCCGTGCGATCAATCTTCATAATGAAGAGTGCCGCGGGATAAGCTTCTGCACTGTTACTTCCCTTGCCATTTCTTATCATATTGGAAATACCGCGGGATAACATTTTCTTTGTTCCTTTGAATCATTTCTTATCCCGCGATGCCTTTTCTCTGCTTCGGTTGTACCGCAAGATAACATTTCCTCTTGTGTAATATTATTTCCTTCTACCACGCGATTGAGACCTACTACAAATACACTCGCGGGATAAGCTATGCCCACACATTTCTTTTGATCTGCTTATCTCACGCGACTGATATACCAAGGCCGACGCTTAAGTGAATATTTAGAGCATGTGGGGACTTATAATGGGTAAAGTGATCATTCGATGGGGCCTTCCTCGGGGAAAGTTGTTAGTCCCAACCGGTGCTGAGAGGGGAGGGGTGAATCAATGCTATACTGGTTCTAGCAGATTTAACCTTAATCAAAGTTTCTGCTCAAACTTAACACTTACCAGTATAAGCAACATTAATAAGAAACATGCACACATAAAATCAATTACACATGAACACCAAGGTTTATCTCGTGGAAACCCAAATGGGAGAAAACCACGGTGTGAGTAGAAACTCACAAAATCTGCACTCTTCCGAAGTACGCCTGGTGAGGAGCCATCCTTGTTAGGAGATTACAAAGACATTGTCAGGTGCCACCCGGTTAAGAGATTTTCTTCAAGGCCTGTTAGAACCTTTACCCTGTTAGAGGTAGCCTTGTTAAAGGACATAGGATCATCAATTAAGATGTCACCCGGTTAAGGGATTTTACTGTTGTAGTTATTAGAAAGCAACAAAGAGAATGATTTGCTATAATAGCTACTCTTAGCTTAATCAGATCCAATTGAAGCTCTTTGTTTTGACCACCGGTTACACTTGCTTTGCACTCTACTGGTGCTCTGCATTTCACTTGCTCTGCACTCTACAGGTGCTCTGCATTCTTTCTCTACTCTTCACACTATCCGAGCTCTGCACACTCTCTTCACCACTCTGCTATTCACTTAGCAGTTCTGCACTCTTCTCACCTTGTTGGATCCCCTCTCTTCAAAATTGCACTTAGCAATTTTACGATCAAACTTTTTGGTTTTCGCCAAAAACCTTTATACCATATTTTACCAACACATACTTGCTGATTCCTAAATGAGTTTACACCTAACACTTGGTAGATTTGAAATTCAAATCTTCCCAAATCTTCCCACACTTTCTCTGAATCTTCCCACACTTTCTCTGCGCACTCTCCATCATTCTCGCCAACAACTCATCCTTATCTGCCACCGCAACTCATAATTTTAGCAACTTCTGGGTCGTGTTCTGCCTGTTTAATGTGAATGGGAAAATCCGCACAAAACTTCACCTTAACTGATTGCTAACTGTTGTAGACTTCACTAGCAGTTTGTTTGATGATATCTCATCCTGACTGACTCACCTTTGGTGATCGCATCCAAGTTACTAGTCACTGCTCCGAGATTCTCGATGGATATCATCCTTCAACCTGTATCACCGGTTCACCGGTGTAATTCTTCATCTTTTGCCACCAGTCACTGATCATCAATCAGACTGATCACTTGTCTTTCCAGAATGTGTCGGTCGTGCATAAGACTACTAAACTGCAATTTGAGTGTAATATCCCAGTTATTTTTTTTTTCGGCCAACAATAGTCATCCACAAACAGATAACCCATTAAGGTTAGAAAGCATAAACTGAAAACATGCTGGGAAAAGCAACCCTTCCACTTGCTGATCACCAAGTGCCCAATGTGGGAAGGTGAGAGCATACGGTGTTGAAGGGGATTGTTAGCTTCAAATAACTGGAAACAATACAATGCTTGGACGGCAAGCCAACCCCTTCCGCTTATCCGACGAGAATGCAAGAAACTTGGCGGTGAACCAGCCAAGAGAGACACACAAAGGCACAAATCACTCGACCGCAATATTTTAGCGGGAGGACTGAAATTACAAAACAATCTCAACTCAACCGCTTATGCAGCGGGAGGACCATTACACTTAGACATCACTCGACCACTTATGCAGTGGGAGGACTGAATTACAATTTACTTGAAAATAGGCGGCAAGCTAGCCTCTTCCACTTTTCAACGGGGTGAGAATTACAAATCAGAATTGGTTAGTAGTACTACTACATAACCTTACAATAATAATGATGATGTGAGAAGAGAGTAATGCTGAATATCCAAATAAGAACATGAAATTTCTGCTAACATCAAATCTGTAGGCTAGAATTGCAAAACCAGCAGCCTATGGAATCACTAAAATGCTTACAACTCTCACAATACTTATCCAAAACACCCAAAATCAGTCCCAAACCAACACTAGGCTAGCAACGATGAAATCCAACCAAAGACAAGCTATCATAACTCCCTTATTTATTTGGCATGCATCCCAATGCACTTCAAAACCCCATGCCTAGCTAAGGAATTTCGATTTTATATAATAAATTCAATGCTCAACAAAAGGTGCCACAAAAGTACAGTGTAAATCACCAGTAATAGGAAGGATGAATGAGCCAATACCCATAACTGTCAGTCACTCCAACAGAGAGGTATGATCAAAATCTACTTTAGCCACAGGCAAACCAGCAAATTCCAAAATCACTCCAAACACGAAAAAGGACTAAGATACGCTTTGAGGGTATGGTAGATTACAGCACACAACTAGGTACTATATTTCAAGTACGAAACCGGGAAGCACTAGGGAGCTGCACTCCGAAGCCTCAAAGTTCTGACGCTAATCCGACAGCATAACAATGCAAATTTTCAAGATGCCAAGAATGGGAGCCCAAGGCTCTTATTTATAACATCAACACCACTAAATTCAAATGCAAATGCTTCAAATTCACTTTCCCATTTGCATTTCATTACTTCTCACGTGGAACCCAAGGATGGCGCCATTCCTCAAGTCAAACCTCACGCCAAACAACAACCACAATTTTTACTTAGCAAACACTTGAGATGAAATAAAATAATATCTCCATTAACAATTTGACGTCCCCTTCTAGACATAAAATTCGCCTAGCACTTAGGAGATATTATGCACTATTTCCAAAGCCAATAAATTAGTAGTAAAACTAATCAAATTAATTAAATATTAAACCTTAGGATAAGGAAATAATATTTAATTATGTCACTTATGACTCCAATACTGATTATTGCCAAAATCAGGATGAAGCTGAGCCAGGAAGACCATTGAGTTGCTGTAGGATCAAGACCCTGTCCACTGCCAAAAATAGAAATATGCCATACTGCCACTTACTAAAAATAGTAAGTCGTGAACTACTTCTCCGAAAAGCATGATCTTCGCGCCCAGTGACAGAGCATGGAGAGCTTAGTAGGACAGTATCACCAAAATGGCCAACCCCGGACTTACTAAAAATAGTAATTCCTTGCCTCATCAATGCTTGACCCTCATTCTTCATTCCACCTAGCCTACGGGTCTCAGGAATAGGCTAATGGACCACTGGAAGGACATCAACGAGAAGGGGACATTACAGTCCGCCCTCACCAAAATTGCTTGCCCTCAAGCAACTGTAAGGCTGGATGCAGTAAAACCTCCTCATTTTCTCACGTGGCATCCTCTTCTCGTAGATTTTTCCATTTGATCAAGTATTCCCTGATCACTCTTCTCCTCAAAGATCGTTCCCTGAAATCAAGGATAGCTTCAGGGACCAAAACCAACTCTCCCTCCTCATCAAGCGGAGGTAACTCAGTTGAAGCAACAACATTATGTCCTAGGGCCTTCTTAAGGCGAGACACATGAAATACATTATGGATCTTGTTGCTTGCTGGCAATTCCAACTCATACTCGACTTCTCCAATCCTCCTGCTGACTCTGAAAGGCCCATAGAATCGTGGCTTCAATTTCTCAGGCCCACTCTTCTTGAGAGTAGATTGTCTATAGGGCTGGACCTTGTTGATGTGTTTTTTACGCACATGCGAACACAAAATAAAATACCTAAAGGTACCTTATCCTCTCTTGAATAAAGCCTCTGAATGCTAAAGATATCGCGAAAAGGATCAATCAGGGTGACTTCAAGGTTCGTCGTTGTAGGATCTCTACGTGTGGATAAGCTCTCGGTGGTATGATGTGATTTTGCTGGAATCACAAGGGGACTTACACTTGATGACTGAACTTCTGATTTGCTTTGAATATTGCTGGAACACAGGATTTTACTAGCTTTGATTTGAAAAAAAGGAAAAAAAAGATGAGGGTGAGGGAAGGATCTAATCCTAACACTAAGAATGTAAGAGCAATGAATGATCTTTGATGAAATTCTAACTAAGTCTTGTTTTGACATCCCAGGACCATCTCCACAAGGTTAGTGTGATCTTCGAAGGAAAGCTTTATGATGTTCAAATCATCACTACAGACATAGACACCATCAGGCTGATGCATATCAATGAAGAAGTGACAATTGAAGTTAAGCTTAAGCTAAATGATTTCAGTTGACTACACAAGGCAAGTCTGCAATCAACAAACTGCTAGTAGTATAGATATACGAATTCCACCATCAATCAAGCACATTTCTTCCACTCATCTAATAACATGAAATCAAATATGAGAAGTATAGAGACCATGTAAATTGTCGAATCAACCCATAAATTTCACCATTTCTTCAATGAAGTTTCACAAGTCTTTTACAACAACATCTTGGCAACAATCTTTGCCTTCTCTCTCTACTCTACTCTAATTGCTATTCTATCAACTAGCTAATCACCTTCTAACTACTCTCTAATCGCTAACTTCTTTCTAATTGCTTCTAACTGCTTTTACATAATGAAGAGTCGGGGCTTATATAGTGCCCTTAATACAATTCGATGCCTAAGATCAGTTTGAGATCAATGGCCAAGATTCAATAATGAAAACCCTAATTAGGGTTTGTTACAACCATTACATAACATTTAATGCTTGACCAATGATAAAATTTGTATTTTAAGGACACATGTCTTCTCTGGAAAATTCAACCAATAGATAGCTGGGGTAGGTACATCGAAGTTTGTGCCACCTTCCATGAATTAGGTACATTGAATCTGGACGTGCTGAGGTGGACCACACCGACTGGAGAAGTGATGACTAGGATGCCACCTCGTCTGACACTTGTATCTTGGTAGATATTCAACTTGATGTTGTTGAGAAGCTAGTTTTAATTAACTCTTCTGGAACTATCTGCTCCTTCAACGAACCCTTTGCTCCGACTTCTTTTGTCTCTGATGTGCAGGATGTTGATGTACCTCGCCTTGTAATGTTGGATTGGAAGAGGTCGCCCTTGTTGATGTTTGATCGAAGAAAGCCATCCTTGTCGATGCTAGACTGGAGGAGGTCGCCCTTATCCTTGCTTGATCTTCTTGGAGGAGATCGTCCTTGATCTGGCTTGATTTTCCAACTCCGGGATCTCCATTTGATGCCTACACAAAATATTAAAGTTAGTCTTTTGAGCATCAAACCTCAAAGCATGAAATTTAAGACCTTTCAAAGGTAAAACTTAAGATATTAATTTGAAAAAGGTCATGATAAATCAAGAACTATACATTTTCAAATTAATAATGAATGGAAATCGGATTTTCAAGACTTAGATTTTACAAAATTGCAATGGGAGCATAATAAGTCTTGAATGAGATCTTCAAAAAAGTAATTCTTCATACCTTCCCTTGAGTACTTAAGTACAAAACCTTGAAAAATGAAGGAAGAAGACTGGATTTTGTTGGGCAAGATTTATAGCCATCCCTTGGATGAAGTACACCTCCTTTAGCCTTCAAAAAAGCTTCACCTTCCACTAGCTTCTCCAAAATCTGGAAATTCACCTTCAATCTAGCAAGAAATCTGCCTCTCCAATAGCCTTCAAGATGAATTTCGCCCTTCTTAGTCTCCACACTTAGTAGAAATTCGCTCCACTCCAGCTAGATTTCGCACCTTCAATTAGCTCTCCAAATTCGCACTTAAAAGGATGATTGAATGATTTGAATTGTGAAAAAACACCTCCAATATATAGAGCGCTTTACCTTGATTCTTGTTGAGGCCGACCTAGCAAATAAGCTTTAAAATAAAATAAAATCCCACTAAGAAGAAGGCCGACTTGTCAAAATAAGTAAAAATAAGGGCTTGTGCGCTCCACATTTAATTTTAATTTAAAAAATTAATTTTAAATGCCTTCACAATAAAGGTTCGATTTTTAAAGGCCTAAAATCAATTTATTAATGCCAATTTAATTTTAATTTTTTCAAATGCCCCAAGTTAGCAAAGTTTGGTGAATTTCAAGGAATGTCAACGTTCAATTAATGCAAAAAATGAAGGACATCATCAATTTCGCCCTGGACCCTTGGTGAAGGCCAGGAGCGATTTTTTAATCTAGACCTTGCATACCTCCCTTTGTCCGCCCAAAACTTCATCTAGACATTTAAATGGCATTTTTAACTGGATTTTTTGAGTTTGATTTCACTTGATCTCTAAGAGGAAGGTGTCTTTAAGACTTTTTCGCCCTGGACCCTTGGAGAGGGACAGGAGCGATTTTTACTTTTGCTCTTATTCCTTCGTCCTTTTAATTGCCAACTCTCAATGTGGGGTAAGTGATGATCTCTTTCATCCATTCCATACATGTTTAACTTGTTTTTGCAAGGCAAAATAGGTGTTCCAAAGCTTTTCGCCCTGGTCCTTCAGTGAAGGACAGGAGCGACTTTTGCATTTTAGCCTAGGATTAGCAAATTTTGAAGTCAAATCTTTGTTCACCATGCCTTAGAAGACTTTTTCATCCTTGCACAATCTTGCCTTAGCGTAACCTTGGAGGGAAGTTATTGGTTTTGTAAAAATCGCCCTGGTCCTTCAATGAGGGACAGGAGCGCTTTTCCCCATTGTCATCAAAATTTGTAATCTTTGCATCTCAATTCCACCCCAAGGCATTTTAAACCTCATTTCAAACTTATGTCAAGGCTTAGATTTGTCCAAACTTGAAGAGAAAGGGTGGATATTAGGTTTTTCGCCCTCGTCCCTTGGAGAGGGACAGGAGCGATTTTGCAAATCCAAGCTTATCCGTCCTTTGTTAGCCTTCCAAATTATCTTCAACGGGCAAAACATGCCTTCTTCCATTCATTTCAATCACAAAACTTGCTTTGTCCTTGCAAGAAAATTGCACTTTTTAGAAAATCGCTCTGGACCTTCAGCAAGGGAGAGGAGCGCCTTTTGTCATCTTGGTATATTTCCTTGTTTGTGGACCACTCAAATTATATTCAACGCACAAGTCATGTTTTCCTTGATCTCTTCAAATCATAAAATCATTTTGATCTTGCAAAAATAGTGCAAATTTGAAAATCAAGCTCCGGTCCTTCAGTGAGGGACAGGAGCGAATTTTGCCTTCTAGGCCAAAATGCTTCATCTTTCATCATGAAATGTCTTGGCTAGGGAAGATTTCATCTTGTTTCATGCTATGAATAAATTCTCATGTCCGAGAAAGGTCACAAGATGGTGTATATAAAGAAAATCGCTCTGGTCCTTCAGTGAAGGACAGGAGCGAAATTACCCTTCTAGGCAAAACTCCATCATTTCATTGTCTTTAATCAAATCTGGATGCTTTATCACGCTCATTTCGTCCTCCACCATGCCTTTGATGTCTCAATTTGACCAAACAAGGTCAGGAATGACTCCAATAAGCTTTTTCGCCCTGGACCCTTGGTGAGGGACGGGAGCGATTCGCCTTGGACCTCCTGAGAGGGTCAGGAGCGAAATTCGCTCTGGATCCTCAGTGAAGGACAGGAGCGAAATTTGACTTTTTGAACTCTCTATCAGGATAATTTTTATGGAATATAACATTTAAGTATAAGAAGAAATGTCACTTATACTTTAAGTTATATTCCATATATACTTTCAGGATGTTTGAGAGTGGTTTCAGACCTCCAGGAGTTATATTGCAAAATCTAGTTTTTGGAGGTTTTTCAGTTTCCAGACTTAGTCAAATTTTAGGATCAGGACATTCCAGACTTAGCCAATTTTTAGGATCAAGACTTTCAGACTCAGCCAAAATTTCAGGATCAGGACATCACTCAAGCCAGACTTGCTATCCATGTGATCCCCTGGGCGACACTCAAAATGCAAAGGCTAACGGACAAAACCCTAAAAGACCTAGAAAACAAACCCTAGAAAGCAAAAAGCAGGGGTCCCCATTTGCAATGGGGCGATGTGTGAAAACGTCACAACAGAGCCTCAAATAAATCATGTTGCCCACCTCAAAGGTGCGCTCAATTCGTTGCTGATCAGCATACAACTTCTGCTGATTCCTGTGCATGTTGGAGATTGTCCCTCAGAATCCTCAGAATATCTTGACTTTGATGCATCACATCCTTTGCCTGAGGGGTCTTGCTATTACTAAATACCAAGCCCGCGAAGCTAGGAGCTTCATAACCATATAGTGCCATGAATGGTGACATCCGGATGGACATGTGATAGGAGGAGTTGTAGCAATACTCTCCTAGGTGAAGCCATCTCACCCATGTATTTTGCTGCTCCAAGACATAGTTTCTAAGATAACTTTCCAACCACTTATTCGCTATCTCGGTCTGCCCATCAGTTTGGGGGTGATAACTGGTGCTTGGAGTGAGCACAGTACCACATAATCTGAAAATCTCTTGCCAGAAAGCACTTAGGAACTTGCTGTCCCTATCACTCACAATGTTCTTCGATAACCCATGTAATCTGAACACCTCCCGAAAGAACACTTCAGCAACTTGAGCTATTGTAAAAGAACTGGTGATGGCAAAGAAATGAGCAAACTTTGTGAGTCTGTCCACCACCACATAGATACTATCCTTCCCTTGAGCCCGAGGCAACCCAGTGATGAAATCCATGGAAATACTTTCCCATTTTTGACCGTGAATAGGCAAGGGTTGTAACTTGTAATAAACCAGCTGGCAGAGTGTGCTCATCTTTGTTTTTCTAACATGTATGACACTCCTTAATGCATTTCAAAACATCATTTATAAGTCCCTTCCAAGAAAATCTCTCTCGGATCTGCCTGTATGTTTTGAAATAACCTTAGTGACCAGCAAGGGGGATGTCATGGAAAGTCTTCAAAATCCTCTCTTTTAACTTAGATTCAACCACTATGAAGATTCTTCCCTTGCACAGTATCAATCCCTCAACCAATTTGTACCTTTCATCATGAAAAGTACCTTCTATAAGGCTGGTTGCAAACTGATTTTTGGCATAATCAGCAAGCAACAATTCTCTCCAATCAGCAGTAAGCTCGCAGTGAGCTTAAATGGGGTCTTTTGGATAAGGCATCCGCCACAACATTGTTTTTACCCTTAACATACTCAATATCAAAATCGTAAGCCTGCAGCTTACTCACCCACTTCTGTTGTCTTTCATTCAAATCTTTCTGATGCATGAAGTGTTTAAGACTATTATGATCAGTCTTAACAATGAATTTACTCCCCACCAGATACTGCCTGAACTTCGCAAGGGCATGCATTATGGCAAGCATTTCCTTGTCATAAATTGAGTACAGCCTCTTAGGTCCTCTCAATTTCCTGCTCTCGAAGACTATAGGATGCTTATCCTGCATGAGGACTACACCAACACCTTCCCTAGATGCATCACACTGCAGTTCAAAAGGCTTGGTGAAATCAGGCAAAGCCAAAACAGGGCAGGAACTCATGATCCCCTTAAACCGCTCAAACATTGTCTGTGCCTTTTCAGACCATTCAAAAGCTCCTTTCTTCGTAAGATTTGTGAGGGGGGTAGCCAACTGAGAATATCCCTTCACAAACCTCCGGTAAAACCCACACAAACCCAAAAATCCCTTCAAATGTGTTATGTTTTTGGGAGAAGGCCAATCAATGATGGCTCTAATCTTTTCAGGATCCACTTTCACACCACCTGCACTGATAATGTGACCAAGGTAGAGCAACTCTTCCATCCCAAACTCACATTTGGACTCCTTGGCAAATAGGGGTTCGGATTCTAATATGCTTAACACCTCATCCAAGTGCTGTAAGTGTTCTTTCCAAGATTTGCTAAATATGAGTATGACATCAAAGAATATCAAAACAAACTTCCTTAGCTGTTCTTGGAAGATTCTGTTCATACATGACTGAAAGGTAGCAGGTGCATTAGTCAAGCCAAAGGGCATGACTAGGAACTCAAAATGCCCAAAGTGGCATCTGAAAGCGGTCTTCTCCACATCTGAAGCTCTCATTCTAATTTGATGATACCCCGACCTGAGGTCAATCTTGGAGAAGAATACTGCACCATGTAGCTCGTCAATGAGCTCATCAATTCTCAGAATAGGATACCGATTCTTGATGGTTTTCTAATTCAGGGCTCTGTAATCCACGCACATGCGCATGGTCCCATCCTTCTTTCTCACCAAAACAACAGCCGAAGCAAAGGGGCTTTTGCTAGGCCGTATGTAATCCATATCAAGCAATTCTTGAATTGCTTTCTCAATCTCATCCTTCTGCTTCTTAGGATACCAGTAAGGAGTAGTCATAACTGGCTTAGCTCCTTCTTCAAGCTCAATGATGTGTTCGACACCTCTCTCAAGGGGTTTGCCAGGAGGTGGTTTTTCAAACACCTTACTTCTCTTGGTTATCAAGGCTTGAATGTCTTAAGGATAATTCTGATTCTCTTTTTGTGGTTCTAAGGGCATGACCATGACCTTACTTCTATCCGTGATCATTGCTTGAATGTCGGAGGAATAGCTGCCCTTGTCTACCAATGGATTTGAAGGCATTATCAAACACTCTGCTACCCACTCCGCCTGATTATGGCGGATCAGCCTTTCCATCCTTTTCAAAGATACCACTTTAAGTCCACCATGCGACATTCCCCTCAATATTACCTTCTTCACGTCAGATATGAATTTCAGCTCCATGGTTTGTAAGTTTAGTGTAATTTCAACAAGAGATCTCAGCCATTGAATCCCAAGGACTGCATCATCAGTCCCACCAATGCTCACCACAAAGAAATCATCTCTGATTTCATGATTTCCCAACTTCAGAGACATGTTAGAAATCATTCGGTTGCAGGATATAGTGGAGCCATCTGCTATCATGACTTTGAAGTCCTCAACTTTCTCTGCCACTACTCCCCTCTTAGCAATAATCCTCTCATCAATGAAGTTGTGTGTTGCTCCTGTGTCAATGAGAGCAATGACACGATGCTCTCCAATCACACCCCGAACTCTAAAGGACTCATTTTTGTGAATGCTTGAGAGTTGAGAAACCACTCCTCTATCTTCTGACCCAAATTCAGGCCCTCCAGGAGCCTCTTCATACTCGCTGTCCTCAACTTCAGTTTGCTGTTTTGAAATTTCAGAATCTGATCCATCCACAAAATAGCACTCCATCTGATGCAAATTGCCCTTTCCATGACACTTATGTCCGGGGGCCCAAGGTTCTCTGCAAGAATAACAAAGCTTTTTCCTCCGGAGCTCTTGACGGAGCTCATCATCCATACGCGGAGCCAACCTCTTGGTTTGATTTGTGAACTTCTTCTTATCCTTTCTGAAAGGAAAAGGCTTGGACTGAATTTTATTCCTTGGGGCAGCCAACTCCATGCTTCGAGATTTCTTAATAGCTTCTGCCAAGGTGGGCGGATCAAATGCTTTAACCCAACCTTTCAAAGGTTCCTCAAGTCCTTCAGTGAAAAGGACAACTAATTGCTTCTTAGAGATGCTACTTACCATAACTGACAGATTTTGGAATTCAGTAACGTAAGTGTCCAATGAACCTTGCTGCTTGAGTTGTGCAAGTTCTCTAAACTTCACCTCTGGATCTTTGGTGTCGAATCTCTCAATCAGCTTGTTGGTGAAATCAGCATAGGTGGTGATTAAGTTATGACCAAGGGTGACCATGTAAATGTTGTTCAATTTACAATTCAATATGCCAAATGTATTCTAATTTTATTCTCTATATCTAAGTATTATCTATCTCTATTATAATTCTAACTATCTTCTTTGTTTGGCGGGTAAGAGGAGTATTTTCGATTTCAATATCCTCTTCACAAATATCAATTGATATATATATGCAAGAGGGGAGGATCAAGTAGTGCCTTGACCGGTCATGTCTTATGGACATGATTGATCAAGACACTACTTGATCGCACCCTTTGATATATACTATCAATCGGTGTTTATTTAATTACCAGCCCGATACTAATTGGGGTCCACGTAATTTATTGTACATGCCAATCGGTATTCACAATGTATGCCGAACGGTGTGTGCGTGGCATATTAACCGAAGTGAATCGGTGTCTAAGTTAACCGACATTGACTACTAACTAAAGTTTATATATGTTAAGCGGTGCATACTATGCCACCCGATAGCATCTCGATAATCATTATTTTTATTGCTGGGAACACATCCGATATAGATCGGGATAGATGGTTAACCCGATAACTATCATTGATCACCAATATGCCAGGCTATAATATGGTTATCAATATTGATATAAATGAGGAATGATTATCAAATGAAATAACTTGAAGTTTTCTTAATGGTTTATCGATAGGATAAATGATCCAATGAGAGACTTCATTTATCTCTCATTCAATCATTTATCTTACTGAAGCTACCATGGATTAACACTCCCTCTTAGCTAGGTAAGATAAATGAGAGCAGTGTATCAAGCATCACAATTCAAATGATAGTTAGCATTCTTTACACAATCTAACTTTCTAGGAAATCATATCACCTAATCACATGATATGAAGTATCACCTAAACATGTGATACAAAAGTCCATGACATCAATCTTGTGATGACAGGATATCACCTTAGCACGTGATATCAGTATTGCCTAAGCACGCAATACTTAAGGATAATCATATGAGAAAATATTCAATTCTCATCTTTATCCAAGTTGTGGTAGGTGCACCAACATTTCATATAAATGTTTTACCACAACACAATCATGGCTCATCCATGACACACCAGAGATCCAACATGATAACTGGTTTGGACATTATAAGATCGTTTGGACAATGCCAACAAAGATATTTAATCAAGGCCCAATTGGTTATACGCATAACAATTTAAATAATATTACTTTGCTTATTAATCATGCATATAAGGATTAAACGAATAGTGTATAAAGCATGGTGATAGTAAATAATTGGTTTACCAAATATGTAAGGCCAGTAGGCTATTTACATATTTGGTTTCAGTTAGTCGGCCTGTAGGATTCCTACCGACACTATATATATTATCAACACTCCCTCTTAGCTAGGGAGAGATCCTTCTCAATCTCTACAAGTCACATCACCTCATCGTGATGACTAACACAATGACTACACTCATGTGAATGAAGGAAGCTTATCAACTCATCGTGATGTTTGACCACAATGGCTACTCCCATATGTGGAAAGGAAAGATATCAACCATTATTGTGAGATCGTCACCTCACAATGATGGTAAAATGCACAAGTGTTCATCATTGTGAGATCGTCACCTCATAATGATATTCACCATAGCTCATCCAGCGGGTGAACACACAAGTACAAGAATCATCACGGACTCTCTCATGTGATGTTGTCATTGCGTCATACACATGACATCAACCATGACTCATCTCAGAGGGTGGAATTAAGGGCTTTCACCTCAAATCTCTTTCAAAGAGAAATACATTAGCAAGAGCTTACACTTTAAACTTCTCTCTCAAAGAGAAGAATGCATTAGTATAAAATATAAATAAATCAATGATGCTGAGACTCAATCTTAGCTAGGGCTTCATTTTTCACCATACCAAGCTTATCTCAAAAGTACACAAACTTTATCTTGGAGAGAGGCTTGGTGAGAATGTCTGTCATCTGCTCATCAGTACTAATGTATCTCAACTAAATAGCATTCCTTTCCCACCATGTCTCTAACATAGAGATACTTGATCTCCACATGCTTTGTTCTATCATGAAACACAGGATGATAGAAAGCTTCACACAACTTTGATTATCACAATGGATAATAGTAGGCTCTAAGGATTGCCCAAACAATCTTGCAAGAAACTTCCGAAGTCACACTGCTTCTTGTGCTCCCACACATACTGCAATATACTCGGCCTCTGTAGAGCTTAGTGCTACTGAAGACTGCTTCTTGCTACATCAAGTCATCAAAGTAGACCCCAAACTGAAGCAACAGCTAGAGGTGCTCCTCTGATCAGTTACACTCTAGCATAGCAAACATTTGATCTAGTATCAACAATCCAGATTGCTGCCTGTACATGGTAGGATCTACCAGATCTTCATGATGATGTGGCTCCCTCTGAAGCGCAAGTTCTTGCTTCAATCTCCTGACCTCCTCGTCCAAGGTTGCCTCTGATGGATTGTCAGACTCCCTTTGAATGTTAATTCCTCCTCCTCTTTTGAAAAAGTGTCTCCAACCACTAACTCAGTCTCATAGCAGCAATTTCCAAGTTCTTCCTTCCTTGAATACAGTCTTTATTCAATCTTTCATCACCCTTTTGCTCCTTGATCTGTACCAGAAGCATTTTAAAGAGAGATTAATAATAGTTCAAGGGATCAAGCTACTTGTAGAGAAATAGACCAATGCTGGAAGCATACATGATTCACTATTACCAATGTTATTGCATGAATTTATACCACACAAAAAATTCATGATCATTAATCAAAGGTACAAACAAACAAACAAATACTTATCTCTTAATTGTTGGTATGCATTAAAGAGAGATTAATAATAGTTCAAGGGATCAAGCTACTTGTAGAGAAATAGACCAATGCTGGAAGCATACATGATTCACTATTACCAATGTTATTGCATGAATTTATACCACACAAAAAATTCATGATCATTAATCAAAGGTACAAACAAACAAACAAATACTTATCTCTTAATTGTTGGTATGCATTGTGCTAGACTTGTAGCTGTGATTCATCTTAACCACCTTCAATGTTGCCATCCCATGCAACCAACCTCATCTATTCCAGATCAAACACAATTTCACAAGGAATAGGGAAGGATGCATTAGCCCGTCACTATAACACTTCTGTCACTATCTCTTTCAAATCAGTAAGTGCTATGTACAACAGTTTCAACAGTCAGGTCAATTGATTACTGAGTATTATAATTTCCAAAGACAAAGGCTCCCCAACTTCTAGCGATTGCCTCTGTACGATAGCAACCTCCTTTAAATGTTAACACCAACCTTCCCAATCTGCAAACAAGTGCCTCACGCCAATCTTTACAGTTATCTCAACTAACGAATAGGAAGGAAATATTTACCAGTTCACATGCCTTGCTAGAATGAAACTTCATACTGTTCAAATCTGTAATTTGTGACCAAAGGCTCACACCAACTGTAGTCACAATCTCCTACGCTTAGCAAATGAGAATCACCACTCAATCTTGAAGTGTCAAGCAATAAGAGGATCCCATGTCCCACAAACTCTATCAATACACATGCCTTAATAAACCTATGTTGTTACCCAACAACATAATGTAATATGGCTGCCAGAGTTAAGACATTCCATCGCTCAACAACAACATCTAAATATGATGCCAGTACTGGAAAACTCGAACAAGTACTCGTATAAATTGTTATGATTGCAAGACTTGACATTTTACGAATCTTCAATTGTTAAACCTCTCTGCAAATCCTTTTTTTTTTTTTCGTGCAAACTAAAATCCTGAATGGATTTCACCGTATTAGCTAGGGAGGATCTTTCACCCCTGAACCTGATATATATATTTCACTATGCTATGTATAGGGAACTTATACCAAAAACGCAGTATATATATGAACTGCTGTATACTTAATATATCATCGATGTCCAATCTGGTCTTCTTTATGTCTTCGTCTATGGATTCAATTCAGATCTTAGAATCCTTACCTGATTTCACCAAGGGATAAATTTGCTTTCATATACTTATATCATAACAGTAAGTCAGATTTCTCCTTTTTTTAATTTAAAAATTTGGGTAGGCGATAATCTTAATCATTCTTATCGATTCACCATACATCGATAATTATTTTCTATTTCACTACTGCTCCAAGAAATTCCAATTACCCACTATTACTCCCTAGCAATCAGTGGTTTGGCAGCACCATAACCTTATATCGATTAATAGTAAAAGTGCGTATCTCTGAATTTATATTTATCGATACTCCTGTAATTGTTGTCTTTGAAGGTCGCGATCAATGTATTTCATAGTCGTTTTGCTTTAAAGCTGAACTGCAAATTTGTCCGATTAAAGTAATTGATTTATTATGTCGATATTCATGCTCATCCAATGCTTAATGATCAATCCAGACAATCAGATGCCTATCGTATCCAACCTTCCCGATGGTGGAGGATAATTGATATGCTGATTATGATCATATCTTGACAGCGTAGTTTATAATGTTATTTGGTCTTCCTCCATGTGAATAATAATCAATGTGCTTCTGTCTATTCCTTTAAAAACATAATTCGATGGTTATATGATATGTGCGGCAACATAAACGTATTTGTATTCCTATGAATTAGACTAGAAGGAAATCATGATTTTCCATTTGCCATATATCATCTCCAATGTCTTTTCACCAATGACCACCACTGAGTTCCGTAACGATGGTCCTCACACCATTGTCATATTCTCGGTAGTCAACAGACATGCCTATGCATCCGCGGCGCAACAAATTCTGATAATATCATGATCATCAACCATTCCTTGATTGAGACCATAAATATGATTGCAAGGATTTTAAACTGCAGACCGGTCCAGAACTGAACCTGTTTTGATGCCATGTTCAATATAGCGCTAGCCATTAGAAGAATTGTGATGTTGAATATATGTTTTGCTTTGAATTTTCCACAAAATTGAACAGCCTCAGGTTCGATTCAACCTAGCTCTGATACCATGGAAATGTTGTTCAATTTACAATTCAATATGCCAGATGTATTCTAATTTTATTCTCTATATCTAAGTATTATCTATCTCTATTATAATTCTGACTATCTTCTTTGTTTGGCAGGTAAGAGGAGTATTTTCGATTTCAATATCCTCTTCACAAATATCAATTGATATATATATGCAAGAGGGGAGGATCAAGTAGTGCCTTGACCGGTCATGTCTTATGGACATGACTGATCAAGACACTACTTGATCGCACCCTTTGATATATTACTATCAATCGGTGTTTATTTAATTACCACCCTGATACTAATTGGGGTCCACGTAATTTATTGTACATGCCAATCGGTATTCACAATGTATGCCGAACGGTGTGTGCGTGGCATATTAACCAAAGTGAATCGGTGTCTAAGTTAACCGACATTGACTACTAACTAAAGGTTATATATGTTAAGCGGTGCATAGTATGCCACCCGATAGCATCTCGATAATCATTATTTTTATTGCTGGGAACGCATCCGATATAGATCGGGATAGATGGTTAACCCGATAACTATCATTGATCACCAATATGCCAAGCTATAATATGGTTATCGATATTGATATAAATGAGGAATGATTATTAAATGAAAAAACTTGAAGTTTTCTTAATGGTTTATTGATAGGATAAATGATTCAATGAGAGACTTCATTTATCTCTCATTCAATCATTTATCTTATTGAAGCTACCATGCATTAACAAACCAACCCATGGTACCACCATTCGTGGGCCACTCCATCCAAGTGCAAGGTAGCAAACTTGATGGCATCTTCTTCCGGCATAGGCCTCAAGGAAAAGTAATTGTCCAACTTCTGCACCCATGCTCTAGCTGTGCTCTTAGCGCTTCCATCAAAGTGTGCTAAGGTCACTCTTCCAAGAGCTTGCTGATAATCTCTTGGGGCAACAAACTTATAGTCATTCCTCCTTCCTCTCTTCATTTTTTGATTCATAAACTGATCTAGAGTTAGGATATCTTGGATCTCACTAGGGAGAGAAGCATACTCCATGTAGCTGTTTCTTATTTCATCAACTGTAGGTATCCCTGTTTCAGCTTGCTGTACTTTTCTTGGCAGAAATACAGTTTGTAAAGGTCTTGGGGCTGAACCTCCATTGTTACTCCCGTTGTTACTCCCATTTCCATTGCCTATAGGAGCATTAGAAGTGCTGGCTTTCGGTACATTGTTGGGTTGGTTAGGGGTCCCGACAACATTTTGGTTAAGTTTGGCCAGCAGGAGAGACATCATGTCCATCATGGCATTGAATTGTCTCTCAGCCTTCTTATCAGGTGCCTCATTTTGTTTTGTAGTCTTGTTTGTCATTGAATCCACTGAGTCTAAAGAATCTAAATCCTTCCCTCTGTTCCTCAGTACTTCTGAAAAATGTGTCCTCTTTCGGCACTATCGGAATCTGAAACTGCTGTCTCTTCTGCTCTCGGTTGTAGTATCTGACGTCTCTGTCACTCATGGAGCCTTCTGAACACACTGAAACTCACAGGCTGGCAGGAAAACCAACTCTGATACCACTGTAATATCCCAGTTACTTTTTTTTTTTTTTAAGGCCAACAACAGTCATCCACAAACAGATAACCCGTTAAGGTTAGAAAGCATAAACTGAAAACATGTCGGGAAAAGCAACCCTTCCACTTTCTGATCACCAAGTGCCCAATGTGGGAAGGTGAGAGCATACCGTGTTAAGGGGATCGTTAGCTTCAAATAACTGGAAACAATACAATGCTTGGGCGGCAAGCTAGCCCCTTCCGCTTACCCAACGGGAATGGAATAAACTTGGCGGTGAACCAACCAAGAGAGACACACAAAGGCACAAATCACTCAACCGCAATATTTCAGCAAGAGGACTGAAATTACAAAACAATCTCAACTCAACCGCTTATGCAGCGGGAGGACCATTACACTTAGACATCACTCGACCACTTATGCAGTGGGAGGACTGAATTACAATTTACTTGAAAATAGGCAGCAAGCCAGCCTCTTCCACTTTTCAGCAGGGTGAGAATTACAAATCAGAATTGGTTAGTAGTACTACTACTTAACCTTACAATAATAAAGATGACGTGAGAATAGAGTAATGCTGAATATCCAAATAAGAACATGAAATTTCTGCTAACATCAAATCTGGAGGGTGGAATTGCAAAACCAACAGCCTATGGAATCACTAAAATGCTCACAACTCTCACAATACTTATCCAAAACGCCCAAAATCAGTCCCAAACCAACACTAGGCTAGCAACGATGAAAACCAACCAAAGACAAACTATCATAACTCCCTTATTTATTTGGTACGCATCCCAATGCACTTCAAAACCCCATGCCTAGCTAAGGGATTTCGATTTTATCTAATAAATTCAATGCTCAACCAAAGGTGCCACAAACTTACAGTGTAAATCACCAGTAATAGGAAGGATGAATGAGCCAATACCCATAACGGTCAGTCACTTCAGCAGAGAGGTATGATCAAAATGTACTTCAGCCACGGGCAAACCAGCAAATTCCAAAATCACTCCAAACACCAAAAAGGACTAAGATATGCACTGAGAATATGGTAGATTGCAACACACAACTAGGTACTATATTTCAAGTATGAAACCGAGAAGCACTAGGGAGCCGCACTTCGAAGCCTCAAAGTTCTGATGCCAATCCAATAGCATAACAATGCAAATTTTCAAGATGCCAAGATTGGGAGCCCAAGGTTCTTATTTATAACCTCAACATGACCAAATTCAAATGTAAATGCTTCAAATTCAACTTTCCCATTTGCATTTCATTATTTCTCACGTAGACCCCAAGGATGGCGCCATTCCTCAAGTCAAACCTCACGCCAAACAGCAAAGACCACGATTTTTACTTAGCAAACACTTGAAATGAAATAAAATAATATCTTGATTAACTATTTGACGTCTCCTTTTAGACATAAAATTCGCCTAGCACTTAGGAGATATTATGCACTATTTTCAAAGCCAATAAATCAGTAGTAAAACTAATCGAATTAATTAAATATTAAACCTTAGGATAAGGAAATAATATTTAATTATGTCACTTCTGACTCCAATACTGATTATTGTCTAAACCAGGATGAAGCTGAGCCAGGAAGACCATTGAACTGCTGCACGATCAGGACCCTGTCCACTGCCAAAAATAGAAATATGCCATACTGCCACTTACTAAAAATAGCAAGTCATGAACTATTGCTCCGAAAAGCATGATCTTTGCACCCAGTGACAGAGCATGGAGAGCTCCGTAGGACAGTATCACTAAAATGGCCAACCTCTGACTTACTAAAAATAGTAAGTTCTCGCTTCATCAATGCTTGACCCTCATTCTTCATTCCACCTAGCTTACGGGTCTCAGGAATAGGCTAATGGACCACTAGAAGGACATCAACGAGAAGGGGACATTACACTGAGTCTCCTCCTGTGTCCACATCATCATTTCAACTGTCAGTTTAAGAAACTGATCTCAACACCTATCGGATGCTTGACTGACTGGTTAGCTACTCTGTTTATCCTTCAATTGATTAGTCTTTGACCAACAAACTGCTTAAGTGTGTCAATAATGCATATTAGGGAAGCATTGAATCCTCCATACTGTTTGCAGCCATGAGTAAACCATTGAGGTTTACCACACCTCCTTGCCTATGAGCTTGGCCTTATTCATCGGTAAGTGTTGGTCATCAATGACAATACTAACTGATGAACGGGTTGTGCCAACACCATCAGTTATGCCAACAATCTCCCCCTTTGGCATTGATGGCAACACCTCAAACTTCTCTTTTAGCAACTAGTCACTTCTGCTTCTGCTGTACCGATCAGCTGCTTTGTTTGAATCTCCCCCTTTCACTGGCTTCCATGCATGTCACATGTGACTTCATCTCCCTTCATGTTCCATTTGACTTCACTCCCCCTTTGACAACAATGCCAAAGGTGTTGTCTAGACATCCTATTTCGCATACTGCAATGACTGCTCATCGTAACCGGAGTAGTCCATAATAATCAATCCAAATAGATAGAATTTGCACGAAAATCATACCGGATCGATGTTGTTCCGATCTTCACTCACCTTTTAGAGCATGCAGGGGAATTACCCCTAGCTTACCTCCGATATACTCAAATATATCCTTAGGTAGCGGCTTGGTGAATAGTTCTGCAACCTGTTCCTTAGTTGGCACATATTCCAGTCTAGCTTCTTTGTCCTGCACCAGTTCCCTAAGATAATGTAAGAACCCAACTTGGCTCTCCTCTGCTGACTGTTTCTTTTGAATCCAGTAGATTTGAATTTGTTTTGGTTTTTGAATGTTTATGGATTTTTTTTGTGTTTATTTGGTAATAATGAGCAATGATACAATACTGAAATAAACTCCTATGCTTAAAATAATACTGAAACAATAATATTATTGCTGGAATTAATTTACGAGACTATCAAGGGAATGTTTGTTCTGTTTTATGGCCAATATGCCTGAAAAACAAATTCATTACAATGTAAGATAAAATCCAGATTTTTGCTGTCCCAGTAGATGAAAAAATCTGCAAACTGCAAATTTTAATTTTAAATTTTTTTTACTATTCACGCAGTACTGTAGCAGTCCGTACGACGGCACTGTTCACGCGGCATTGTAGCAATTTGTACGGCGTTACTGTAGCAATCCGTACCGTACTTGTTAATCACCAAAATTTCTTCAATAAATCTGCAATAATTTCTCATGAATTTATTCTTCAATTCTGCGCAGTTAGATGCAAATAAGACCTCTGAATGAAGTCTTCCTGAAACCAAATATCACTGAATATTTCATCAGCTCAGATGGTGAACATTGAAGCAACTACGTCCTCCAATGGTGGCTGAAAACCCTAGTCTCCAGAGCAAAACCCTTTCAATTTCACAAATGCCAAAATAAAAATAGCAATCCTTCCCCTTCTTTCCAAACTCAACACTATATATCCTTTTTGCAAATCGTACCCTAATCCTCTTAATTTCAATTTTGCTTGTAGTTTCATTTAATTTCACTTTGGGTGTCAAAACGATTTTAATCATTAAATGGGCATTTAATTTTAATATTTCAATAGTCTGGCTCAGATAATTTAATTAAAAACATGGCCCCGTCTAATGATGAGTTGACCCTCAAGTTAAGTGATTATAATATAAAGTCACTTTATAACTTTATTATTAAATCACTTAATAATAAATGCTAAGTTATTCAAACTTGTCTAACTCCATGAATATTTTGAATTTAGCTATGCCGTCTGAAACTAGAGCTCACCAATTGACCACCCATCTGACCGTGATGTCTGTTAAAACTAACAGGGGTCCATCTCCAACTGCTAAAAATAGCCTGGCCAAGCCAAACTCAAAGCAAAACTCATTATAAACAAACTCTGGCAACCTAGAAGTGTACTTTGCTCTGTCCCCGGAAGATCTCCACGCCAAGGTGACCCTCTATCCAATCCTACTAGCCTACGAGGGTCTTTGATAGGCTAATCACAAGCTAGAGTGATGTCTCTAGCTAGAAGGGGACATCACAGATAATGATATTTTATTGCAATATGCTTGGTTATAGAGTGCATAATCGGGTTTTTTGATATGTTGATGGCACTTGTATTGTCATAGTGTATCACCACAGGTTCAGTCAGCTTTTCTTGGATACCTTCCAAGATCTGCTTAATCCATACTACCTGTGTACAGTTGATTGCAACAGCCACATACTCCGCCTCAACTGTGGATTGAGAGATACAGTTTTGTTTCTTGCTTGTCCATGACACAATCCTATGTCGAAGAAAGAATGCACCTCCACTAGTGCTCTTTCTGTCATCAATGTTCCTTGCCCAATCTGCATCGGTGAAGACACTTAAGTTGATAATTCCCTTATATGGATACCAGAGACCATACTCATCAGTCCCCTTAAGGTACTTGAATATCCTCTTAAGCGCCACCATATGAGTCTCTTTAGGACTTGCAGCAAATCTACCAACCAAGCCAACTGCTTGTGCTATATCCAGTCTAATGTGCACTGCATACTGCAACTTACCGATCATGGATTGGTATAGTGTCTCATTCACTTCATTAGCCTCATCGTCTTTGGAAAGCTTGCAACCTGTAACTATCGGAGTTCCAACAGGTTTGAAATCTTCCATTTCAAAGGACTTCAATATTTCCCTTATATATTTGGTCTGCCCAATGAATATACCATTCTTTAGCTGAGATACTTGCAGACCAATGAAGAATTTTATTTCACCGATCATGGACATTTCAAATTCTTTCTTCATTTCTTCTGCAAAACCTTTGTTCATTTCATCATCTCCTCCAAAGATGATGTCATCTACAAAAATCTCTGCAATCGGATGTTTTCTTTCTTTTCCTTTCTTCAAATACAAGTTACTGTTGTCACTGGTTCTTATGAACCCTATACTTATCATGTTTGAGTGCAGTCTCTCATACCAAGCTCTTGGTGCCTTTTAAGCCCATACAAAGCCTTCTTCAACTTACATACCATATCTCTTCCAGCTTCTGAAGCAAACCCTTCCAGTTGCTCAATGTACACTTCTTCCTCTAGAACACCATTCAAGGATGCCGATTTGACATCCATTTGGTAGACCTTGAACTTCCTTTAAGCAGCATAAGCAAGCAAGATTCTGACCCCTTCCAGTCTGGCCACGGATGCAAAGGTCTCTCCATAATCCAAACCTTCTTCCTGTGCATACCCTTTGCAAACTAACCTTGCTTTGTTTCTTACTACTTGACCGGTTTCATCCATTTTGTTTCTAAACACCCACTTGGTGCCTATCACATTTTTAATCTCTGGTCTGGGCATAAGGGTCCAAGTTTCATTTTTCTCAATCTGCTCTAGTTCTTCCTCCATAGCTTTGATCCAGTCTTCATCTTTTAGAGCCTCCTTTGCTGTTTTGGGCTCAATTCTAGAGAGCAGACAGGTACTCTCCCTTGCTTTTCTTCAGAGTTACCCGGGGACGCGTCCCCGACTTGAAAACCCTTGTCCCCGTCCCGGGAACGTTTCGGGGACTTGGGGACGGTTTAGGGGACATTTCCCCCCGTCCCCAAATTGTCCTGCATTTTGAGGGGACGTCTCCGAAACGGGGGGACGCTTGCCCTAGCTCTGGGGGACGTCCGTACGTCCCGGGGACGGCTGGGACGTCCCCAATCCGTCCCGGGGATGGCCAGGCGTCCCCCATATCTAAGGCCATTAAAAGATATTAAAAAAAAAAAAAAAGTTGGGGCAGCTGCCCCTTGACCCCG
This sequence comes from Cryptomeria japonica, assembly GCF_030272615.1. NCBI lineage: Eukaryota > Viridiplantae > Streptophyta > Pinopsida > Cupressales > Cupressaceae > Cryptomeria > Cryptomeria japonica. The sequence goes on from NC_081413.1 coordinate 396,736,948, forward strand.
CAAGGGGCGATGCCCCTTGACCCCACCTTGGGGGCGCTGCCCCCAAACCCCCATTGAAAAATATGGGGGGAAACTGCGTTGATAGAAGTAGGGAAAATTTCACCTCTTTGTTTTGACATTTTGTATGTTATTTCTTTAACATCTATTATGATATGCATATTGACAATGTTTTATCCATGTTTTATCTTACACATGCTATATCCATGTTTTATTGTTTTCATATGAATATAATGTATGTATGCATTCTTTATCCATGTTTTCATATGAACATTTAGAATTTTGAAATTTTCCTATATATTTTAAATTTTTCCTATATTTTATATAGCCGTCCGCTTTGCCGTCCCCCGCCGTCCCCAAATTTGGCAAAAAAATTTGCCGTCTTGGAAACGCATCCCGCCGTCCCCTGCCGTCCCCGTCCCGGAAACTCGGGGTAACTTTGCTTTTCTTCCAGTCAATACTCCTGCATTTTTGTCACCAATAATATTGTCGGCAGAATTGATTGTTTCTGATATATCTTGGTGGTGCCGGTTCATTTCTTGGAGCTTCTTCTACTGGTTGTGCAGGTTCTGCTTCACATGCTTCCTCATTTGCAGCTACACTAGGATTCTTTGTAGCAGGTTCGACCAGTACAGTGTAATCGAATCCTTGATAGTCCTTTGGTTCACTCTTGCTGTCTTGTTCATTTTTCTCAAAGAACTCATCTACTCTGACATTTGCATTCTCCACAATCTTATTGGTCCTTTTGTTCAAACACCGGTATGCTTTACTCTTTGTGGAGTAACCTAAGAAGATTCCTTCATCACTCTTAGGATCGAACTTTCCAGAGTACTCATCCCTCTTGATGTAGCACCTACTTCCAAATACCTTGAAGTAACTCACATTGGGTGAGTGTCCACACCATAATTCATAGGGAGTCTTATGTGTCCCCTTCTTCACTTGTATCCGGTTCAAGGTATACACAACAATACTCACTGCTTCTCTCCAGAAGACATGTGGGATGTCCTTCTGAATCATTAGAGTCCTCGCACAATCAATTAGAGTTCTTGTTCTTCTTTCAGCAACCCCATTCTGCTGAGTTGTTCTGGGTGCAGACATCTGCCTCATAATCCCCTGTTCTTCACAGTAATTTATGAACTTTTGAGAAGTGAACTCTCCTCTATCCGATCTCAAACATTTCAGACTCTTACTGGTTCCTGTCTCCACTTGAGCCTTTAAGACCTTAAACATGTGAAAGGCTTCAGATTTTTCTTTCAAGAATACAAGAATACAACCCACATCATTCTTGAGAAATCATCTACAAACAACATGAAGTACCGGTCCCCATAGAAACTCTTAGTCCTCATAGGACCACATAAATCTGTATGCACTAAGTCCAACACATTCTCAGATTAATAAGATTTGCTGCTGAAACTAGATCCGGTCAACTTTCCTAGTTGACATTCTTTACACATAGCATTCTCAGATTTCATAATGTCAGACATACTTCTAACAAACTTCATTTTACTAACCTTTGCTATGCTATTAAAATTAACATGACACAATCTTTTGTGCCACACCCAACTGTCTTCTACCTTTGCCATTAGGTAACTTCCTACAGTGGTGTCTAGGTAGAATAGATTACCTCTAGTTTGTTTACCGATATCGATCAAACTTCCTGATTTATCACTTATTTTGCACATTCCTTCATTAAACTCTAACTGGTAACCCTTATTGTTAAGTTGTGCAACACTTAACAGACTATACTTCAGCCCTCCTACCCAGTAAACATCTTCACAATTGGTTTTATCATTTAGGGCTATAGATCCCTTACCTTTTACAACACAGGGAGCATCATTGCCGAATCTCACCAATCCTCCATCACAGTCCTACATGCTGAGGAATTTGTTCCTGTCACCAGTCATGTGGTGAGTGCAACCACTGTCAATTACCCAGTCTCCACACCGGTTTGAACTGGAAATCAGTGCGATATCACTTTCCTCTGTGCTATCTTCCTTTACCACTACAAATGCAATCCCTTCTCCATCAGATCCTTCTGATTCTTCATCAGTAACTCCTCCTTCTGCAAGATAGCACTCCTTGCTCTTCTCTTTGTATCTTATAAAGTTATTCTTCCTATCATTGTCAGGACATTTGGATGCAATATGACCTATTTTATTGCAAGAGAAACACTTCAGGGGTAGTTTACCTCTGTACTTTCCTTTTCCTCTTGGCAGCCTTCTTGCTATTAAAGCTTCAAGCTCATCTTGTTGTTGTTCTTCAGAAACAAGCTGTCATGTTCATGAGAATGACCGGTTCTTGCAGTAGAACTACTTCCGGTTTCTTTTCTTCTCATTCTTGGTGCAAGTGTCATGGAAGATTTGAAGGCGGCATCAATCTTTGGCATATTGTTATCATAGTTGCTCAGTTCAAAGGCAATCAACTTACTGAACAGGGAGTCGAGTGTAACATTAATTGTTCCCAAAGATCTGAGTTCCTAAATTGCAGAAACCCTTATGGCATATTGTGGTAGCAAGGTTCTCAAGATTTTGCTAACCACATCATCTTCCTCAAGTTTTCCTCCAGCATATTGATGGAATTTACCACATCCTTTATTCTTTTGCTGTACTGTTCTATATTCTCTCCTTCTTGCATCCTCATCTCATTAAATTTGCCTCTTCAACTGTCCACCTTAGCCTTTTGTACATGAAGATCTCCTCCATAAATAGTCTTCAGCTTATTCCACATCTCATAAGCTGTTTTCAGATCTTGAATCTCAACATACTCGTTATCAGATAGAGTACTGGCAATCACTTCCATAGTTGTGATGTTATCTTGCTTCTCTTTGATCTGATCTGCAGTGAGAACCCCTGTAGGTTCATTGAACTCTATGCTTACACGATTTCAGTATTGATCTCCTAGGGTTCTTAGGTAGAGCTTCATTCTACCACACCATAATGAGTAATTCTCCTTAGAGAACTTGGGGCCTTCATTTTGTATCATCTTGGATCTTTCCTTAAGCTGTTAAGCTCTTCTGAATCTAAGGACCAGTGCTTTGATACCAATTGTTAGTCCCAACTGATGCTGAGAGGGGAGGGGTGAATCAACACTATATCGGTTGTAGCAGATTTAACCTTAATCAAAGTTTCTACTCAAACTTAACACTTATTAGTCTAAGCAACATTAATAAGAAACATGCACACATAAAATCAATCACACATAAACACCAAGGTTTATCATATGGAAACCCAAATGGGAGAAAACCACGGGGTGAGTAGAATCTACTCACAAAATCTGCACTCTTCTGGAGTACGCCCGGTGAAGAGCCATTCCTGTTAGGAGATTACAAAGACATTGTCAGGTGCCACCCGGTTAAGGGATTTTCTTCAAGGCCTGTTAGAACCTTTACCCTATTAGAGGTAGCCTTGTTAAAGGACTTAGGATCATCAATTAAGATGTCACCCGGTTAAGGGATTTTACAAAGGAACCTGTTAAAGTCCACTCGATTAAGGGATTTTACTGTTGTAGTTATTAGAAAACAACAGAGAGAACGATTTGCTATAATAGCTACTCTTAGCTTAATCAGATCCAATTGAAGCTCTTTGTTTTGACCACCGGTTACACTTGCTCTGCACTCTACTGGTGCTCTGCATTGTTTCTCTATTCTTCACACTATCCGAGCTCTGCACACTCTCTTCACCACTCTGCTATTCACTTAGCAATTCTGCACTCTTCTCACCTCACTGGATCGCCTTTCTTCAAAATTGCACTTAGCAATTTTGCGATCAAACTTTTTGGTTTTCGCCAAAAACCTTTATACCATATTTTGCCAACACATACCTGCTGATTCCTAAATGAGTTTACACCGAACACTCGGTAGATATGAAATTCAAATCTTCCCAAATCTTTTCGCACTTTCTTTGCGCGCTCTCCATCATTCTCGCCAGCAACTCATCCTTACTTGCCACTGCAACTCATAATTTTAGCAACTTCTGGGTCGTGTTTTGCCTGTTTAATGCGAACTAGAAAATCCGCACAAATCTCGCCTTAATTGACTGCTAATTGCTGTAGACTTCACTAGCAGTTTGTTTGATGATATCTCATCTTGACTGACTCACCTTTGGTCATAGCATCCAACTTACGGGTCACTGCTCCGAGATTCTCGATGGATATCATCCTTCAACCTGTATCACCGGTTCACCGGTGTAATTATTCATCTTTTGCCACCGGTCACTGATCATCAATCAGACTGATCACTTGTCTGTCCAAAGTGTTCCAGTCGTGCATAAGACTACTAAACTGCAATTTGAGTCACCTCCTATGACCGCATCATCATTTCAATTTCAGTTTAAGAAACTGATCTCAATACTATCGGATGCTTGACTGACCGATCAGCTACTCTATTTATCCTTCAACCGATTAGTCTTCGACCGACACACTGTTTAAGTGTGTCAATAATGCATATTAGGGAAGCACTGAATCCTCCATACTATTTGCAGCCACGAGTAAACCATTGAGGTTTACCACACCTCCTTGCCTATGAGCTTGGCCTTATTCACCGGTAAGTGTTGGTCATCAATGACAATACTAACTGATGAACCGGTTGTGCCAACACCATCAGTTAGTCCAACAAAATTATGACTAAGCTTTAGTCATCGGTCAAGAAGTATAACCTTTGAGCGATATAAATTATAGGTAACCAGCCTGAGAAAGAGACGTAACACACGGGGCCGGTAAGCCTACGATAGAGACCGATCATGACTTATGGCGAGGAAACCGGCAGGCAAAGGTCAACTGCGAAACATAACATGGCTCGGGAGAACAATGGGGAAACTTAGCAAAATAAAAATCCTCCAAAAACCCTAAACCCTAGGATTTTTACCACAAGAGGGGCATATCGAAAGCCAGAATTCAGCACTTCCAGCAGTGCAAAAATATGAGCTCACCAAATGAGCTACAAAGGCATGTTCTGGAAGGCGATTTTGAATGCAATATACAAAATTTTGAGGCTGGGACTTCAAAATTGACAAATTTTTTGATGTCCTAACACCTCGGTTTCAAATACAAGTATTATGGTGAGAACTTAAAAAGTGAGTGATCTGGTTTAATAACTCCAAGGATGAATTAGTTTGGTTGTCTTCTCCCTCGGGATCATACTCAATCAAGAAAGGTTATAGGTTTCTAACTGAATTAGATAATGCATCCCTTTCTAGGGGGTACTCTTTTTGTTGGACTGGGGCCAGCCTTCAAAAGGCGGGAGCTTTTGCCTGGTTGGCTCTAAAAGGCAGAATTCTAACCAGTGATAGACTTTCTCACCTTGGTATTGGAGTGCCTTTCAAATGTGTTTTTTGTAACCAGGTTGCTGAATCAATTGATCATATTCTCCTCAACTGTGACTTTGCTCATGATTGCTGGAATGCGATGATGAGCAGTCCTCACTAGGTATCTCCCTTACAATCCGATTTGAAAGATGGTTTTGACTCTTGGCCTAAACTATTTTCTGTGGCTTTTTTCTCCATAATTTGGGAAGTTACTCCTGCTCTCATCATTTGGAATGTCTGGTGGGAAAGGAACAGATGTATCTTCAGAAAGGAGAGTAGTAGTTTTCAAGAGATTGTTTTCAGAAGTGAGTCCAACATCTCAGAGGTGGTGAATGCTTGTGTCATGAAGAACAAAGATCTTGGTTCTCAGTTTACTTCTTGGGATAGTTGTATTCTCACAAACTGGAAGCTGATCAAACTACCTTTCAAAGGAAACCTTTTGAACAATGCTAAGCAGAACATAAATAGGAAGGAGATCAGATGGTCTCCCCCCAAATAGGCTATCATAAACTTAACTTCGATGGTGCCTCTAAGGGCAACTTGGGTATTTCGGGCATTGGATGTATTATCAGGGATTTCAAGGGTAATGTCATTGCTGCAGGGAATGTCAGAATTCAAGATGTAACTAACAATATTGCAGAGGCAGAGGCTATCTTGTTGGGTGTCAAAATCGCATTGGAGAATCGGATTGAAAACCTAGAGATTGAGGGTGATTCCATGAACATTATTTCAGCTATCAAAGGACTTGAATCGCCTAATTGGAAAATAAATTACATTAGCCAAGATGCTATTGCCATCATGCACAAATTTGCAAACTTCTCAATTAGACATTGTTTTCGAGAAGCCAATTGTCTTGCTGATTGCTCGGCTAACTTGGGATGCATGATGCATGATGGGTCTCAGATCCTTTCCCCCGAGGATATTTTGGAGAATGTAGCTCTCACAAATCTTTTGCAGGAAGAGTTAGTTATATGAGTGCAGGGTGGGATCACATGTAGTTGCAGTATTCCCTTGTTCACTCCATATTTAACTGAGGTTGGGGCTCTCTGCTCTTGGTTTTAACATTTCCAAAAAGTGTTTTGTGTCTATTTAATGATGTGGTGCCCCCGTGGGTCATCATTGCTCAGGTTGCGAACTCATTTCAGTGGCGGTCATATCCATCGCTAAATCCAATTTCTCCTAAGTACACACAATTGTGTGTTCTTTCCTTGTCAGAATTTTGAGTGACTGTTCCCACACTTCATGTGCCTCCTTGTCATCACGTATTACACATTATTATTTCATCCGGTTCTTTATACCTTGGATAGTTGGCTGGCTCGTGTGTAGGCTACATATTCTTCTGTTCCCAGGCTCACTCAATCTAAGCGAAGTCCTTATGTGTGGTACTACTTGCCTTTGGATTCGCCACGCGTTTCCTCCGTGCAATGCCGAGTTAAGATTTTTTAACTTCGTTCTCTGCATTGTGTAGTTTGGTATCTCCTTAATCTTTCGCACATGCCCTTTGTGTGTTAAATTGTGATGGCAGCTACAGTTTCCCTCAGTCTTTGCGGCTATGTGTGTTTTCCTTGGCTCTTTCATGGCGGACATGGTGGTTCTTCATGGCAGGTTCTTGGTCTTTCGTCCTCAGGGGAACGATGTCCTCCTCCAGCTTCATTCAGTGTTTGCTATCCCCTTTTTTGATGTTGAGCAGGCTCTTCGGTCTCTGATTGGGGATGATTGGCTGGAAGCAAACATTTTTGCTCCTCCTTCATTGGTGGCCTCTCGCTTTGCTACCATGGCCATGGATCTATCCTGGTCTCCTGAGTTTACAAAACTGCTAGTCGGGGCTTTTGTGCATACTGAATTATACACTTGGGAGGATTTGAATGGGCAATTGGATAATTATAATGTCTTTTTGGGTGATCACTGGATTGGCGGCTTTCTGGACAGATGGGAGATTTTAGCCGACTCACTTGCACAAACAATTCTGATCTCCTTCATCAATGGCCTGTGGTATGATTCTCTAGTCCACTTTCTTGATTGGCTTCATGCAAATGCTGCCATTTTTGGTGATGAAATGGTGCTCTTGGCTCGATTAAAGTTTCAAGCTTTTTGTGAACTTATCTCTCATGCTGACATCGATCCCCATGGATACCCAAGCTCATTTCCTCTCTCTGGGACATTGCTTCGTCTGAGGAGTCTTCTACTGGTGTTTAGCTCTGGCGGTCATGAGTATGTATGCTCCTGGTTTTGTTCCCTTGTTGATTGAGCAGTTTTTGTTCTCTGCTTCTGCTTAGGCTGAAAGTAATGAAATTCCCTCCACTTATGGTATATGTACCAGACTGTGTGTTTGATCCTTTCACTTGGGATTTTGTATCTACATATCATGGATAGATTTTTTGTCAAATTTGTAGGCTCTAGCTTTCTATGGGTTGAAGTTATCGACCAATTTTGTTTTCCTGGTGCTCTTTGTGGGTTCTCCTCCTCTTACTTCTTCTTTTGTTACTATTTCCATTATATATTAATATATTACAGGCCTCAGCCTTTTGCTAAAAATATTTTAAATATTTGAATTTGTTAATTAAAATTTCTATAAATTTCTATATAGTAAATTATAAGTATTAAAAATTTAAATAATTTATAATAAATATTAAATATTGGTAAGTTTAAAATTTAATTTACAAAATTAAATTTGTAATAATATTCGAATATGTTAAATTTCATAAACTAAATCAAATTAAATAAATTAAAATATTAAACTCTAATTTACTAAAAATAATATTAAATTTTAATATTGTAAATGTTACAATTTTTAACAAAAAATTAATGTAAATAAAATAATAAATAAAATAAAATTATTAACTCTATTATTAAAAATTAAAAGATTTTTAAAAATAAATATCTTATAAATTCATAATTTAAATTAAAATAAATATGTTAAAATTCTTAAAAATTTAATATTTAAAAATATTAAATTAAATTTATTAAAAGTTAATATTTAAAAAAAATAAAATAACAAAATAAAAGAATATTAAATTTCAATATTACAAATGTCAAAATTTTAAATCAAATTTTGATACTAGAAAGATACTTATATAAAATTTTATTGAAATAAAAACACAAATCGTAAATTTCAAGAACAAAATCCGATTAACCCTAGAATCCTTCCGCTTCGTGCAGGATCGGTGCCCTACCTGCAAAAGGTTCCGCCGGATTATGGGAAAGTATACGAAGTCTTAAGCCGTCAAACTTTGCTAGCCAAACAAATTATGTTTAGCATTTTCTCCGGATTTAAATCCTTTTTATAATAATATTAAATCGATATAATGTGCACACTCCCAAACAAAGCTCACGTGCTGTCATGGCCGAAAATCGTCGCTGATATGAATGAATTTTTGGCACTTTTTAGGGTTTTACGGGGGTCGCGGTTCGCAGCATACTACAGCCCAATGATTTCTGGTTTAAACGCACGTTTAGTCGTGATCTAACGCGATTTTTAACCTACTAATACACTAAAAAATCGTTGACTGGTGGTCAACGATTTTTAGCAGAATCTGCAATTTTTTGGGTGAATAAATCGTTGCTGAGTGCGATTCAATAATAATCGCGATTAATCGGGTTTTTTGGCAGACTTTTGCTTCTTTGCGTTGAATCAAATCTTTCATTTTTCAAGAGTGAAGCCAGCCATGACATCCATTTTAGGTGGAAGGTAGACGATGAATACTTCCAAAGTATTCAAAGAGGTAACTTCAAGTTGGACCATTCTACATACTTTTTGGGGTCCAGGAATCAGTGATTTTTAAGAATGCTTGAGGGCAAGCATTTCCAAGGAGGGGAGACTGTGATGTCTCCCCACCCCCCCCAAAAAAAAGGGTTCCGTCAAGTATTGTTAGTATTGAGAAGCTCCTTGTATTATCTCTAAGGATTGTTGGAATTGTTTGTCATTATGGCTTATCATTGATATGAAAGCAATTGATCGAGGTTATCATCATTAGTGTCAAAGGCCAACTCCATTTCATGGTAATCAAGAGAACAGAGTAAGTCATGATAGTCAAGAGCAGACTTTAATGATTAGTTCGTAGCAGTGACTTTATGAGATATGTATATATACATACAGGATATCCAACTACAAAGGATATGACAGATGACTTAAGTATGTGAACACTTCTTAACAAAGCTCTGAACTAGGATCTCAAGATGGAATGTCACACTAATGTCGAAGACATAATTGCTGGCCGACCAACTTAATGCTCCCTGAATTCCTTTGGAATTAATGCAATGACAATAATGCTGGTTGACCTCCTATGCTAGGCAAGTCGCTTACAATATTGCCAACTTCCTTAACTGTATGACAATGATCTCTTTGTCTAAACATCAGCGACTACATCGACAGGCTTGCAATGCAGATTATATAGCAACAACCAGTCATTGATTACTATACATTGAATGGTCATGAAGTGACTTGAATCAGAGAAAAGACATGAAGGAAAGAATGATGTCATTAGAATGATTAGAAAGACCTGATTAAGAAATGAAGGTTGGCTTTATAAGAAACAAGAGAAGCAAACAACTTTATAAAGAAGTCAACAACTAATTGCACAGGTAGTGCCGACGGCGGATTAATGGACAGAACCAATGCACATGCTCTAGCGACTTCCTCTAGGACAGCGACCCATATGTTAATAACAATGACTGCTGGAATGTATGTAAGGAGGAGACATATGCTCACAGTGTACAAAATCAACAAGTTTAAAGATGGATATGTGATATCTTCCGATCAACTAGTCAATGAATACACTGACTTCATTAGTATGGTGACAGGAGATTGTTTGATAACAGCAATATGTCTGATCGATCCAAAATACATGGCAATGTATATGTCTTGATATGTGCAGCAGTCTTCATATGGTTGACTTCATCATGGGCTATTAATAAGAGATTATAGAAGACTTTATTGATAAACATTAATGGGAGGATAAAAGCGGCGATAAATAAAAGATTCAGTTAAGTGATGGAGCGTTTAAAGGATAAAACAGCACCTTGTTATTAACAGTTAACAAGATATGATAAATAATAGTTTAAAGCAAACAAATGTCTCAAGAGGTGCGATTTGCAATTACAATAGGAGCGAACTGGTGTACATGGAAAGACACAATTTTGAGTGGTGTATGTTTATTAAAGCAAACAACTAATATGTGAAAGGAAAAGTTCTCTATATTGGTTAAAGACAGCGATTAGTAAAGAATAAGATGTCTCTCAAAAGAAATGGCTATTCCCAAAAGGTATGACCTTTAGAAGTTAAAGGCATAAATAGAGAAGAAGAAGAGTGGTAAGAGGAGGCATAAGTGCTGGAGATTACCAAAAGCGGTGCGCAGATTAGAACAGCAAAGGATGCATATCTAAATAAAAGAGTATGAGCCTGAAAACGATTACCTCCATATATGAAGTGGCATAAGGAAGAATTAATTTTATTATTTTATATTCTCATTGGGGAGGGCTCAATGAGCAGCAAGGAATCATTCTTTTATTTATTTATTTACCCATATCTGGAATATGCAGTGAATATATATACCAGTCCGAAGACTAAACTGTAAAAAGATCATATGCAGATTTGTGATAGAAGTGGTGGTGTGTGCAAAGACAAGAATGGTGAGTGAAAAAGGTTCTAATTATAATATTATATAAAAAGGATAGAAGTTGTGGAAGACATATATCATGAAGAGAAAGGTTTAAAGAAAATAATTTACTGGTGTAATTAATTAAGAAAGATATGTTAGAGTCATGACCATTCACATGGTTGTATCTTTTGAAGAGGTGCATCCTACCATGAAGGGTGCGAAGTATCAAAATAAAGAGTATATTTAGGAGAGTGGGCTATTAGAAGAAGATAGTTGGAATACATACACCAAGAGGACTTGTGACCAGATCTATGGCAGTTTCAAGGGTGATATGAAGAATTTCATTTTGAAGAGAATTGAATGGCAGACTTATAGTCATTTCATAGCAATTGAAGATCAAGTTGAAAAGGAGAACTATAGCATAAGTTATGAAGAAACTATTTTATTATTAGTCTAATCTGAAGGCTCAATTGAGCAGCAGCAATTTATAACATTGAGGCATATATTTCAAGTATACAAACAGAGGAAAGTATCAAGATCTACTCTCTGAACTATTCTAAAAATTTTAAATTCAATATTATAATGAAATGTATTCAGTTCTGAAAAAATGATGTTTATTAATATATTACAACTCTCACTTTAAGTAAAATTGTTGTCTCAGGACTAAATCTAGGCAATTCCTAAATGGGGACATCACAAAATCTCAGTGCAAATACCGAACTTTGGTCTGCAATTCAGGTTTCACGGAACTCATGCATTGTTTGTAATTCATTCTCCTTGGCCTCTAGCCCTCTAAGCACATAGATTTCATGCTGTTCATCATTTTCTTTATCTGCACCCCTTTTTCCAAGGTTTGTGGCCTGGTTCTCAGTGCTTTGTGACTATAAAATTTGGTTTTGGAAGCAAGATCAGTGCAAAGTTCGATCCAAGGAAGAACCTTAGGAATAGTGACTATTCCCATTTCCACTGCAAACACCGAACTTTGTGAGGAAAAACCCCAACTTCGGTCTGAAACTCAGTGGTTGGAACATATTTTGGAATAGGACTATTTCTACTTTGCATGCAAAAGCCAAAGTTGAAGGGTGAAATCAGAATTTGGGTGAAAACTTCGGGGTTTGGAAAGATTTTAGGATTAAGACTTAATCCACATTTGTTTGCTAGCACTAGGTTTGTTGATGGTCTGGTCCAAAGTTTGGGTTGAGGAAAGGGTTTTGGATTAATGGCTTATTGCCATTTTCAGCTTAACCACCGAATTTAGGAGGAAAGCCCCAAAATTAATGGGCTGGCCATTACTTTGGGCTATTTTGACTTTGCTCTTCTCCATCCTTCTCTTCATTTTACTTGGTTCTTCTCATGCTGAAACCTCACCCAATGCTCCATACACCAAGCTTCCCTGCCCCTAGGATGTACTACAAATTCAGGCCTATGGGCTTGTTTTCACACTATCTTCCTCATGCTTGGACTTGAGTCTCTGATGGATTTGCATATTTCTAAACCCTCTCTCTTAGATGGACAAAAATGCTTCAGGGCCCCAATGAAACGGGCAAAAATGAGGGGGTCTTGTTGATGTGTTTTTCATGCACATGCAAACACATAATAAAATACCCAAAAGTATCTTATCCTTTCTTGATCAAAGTCTCTCAAATGCTGAAGATTCGCTTAAGGATCGCTTGAGATAACTCCAAGGTTCTTATATGTCGGGTCACTACTTGTGGATAAGCACAGTTAGTCATTGTGATTGCTGTTTCATCAAGGGGCCTTACATACTCTTAGGATATGAATGCTTCTAAGGAATGGTTTTGAATGATAAGCAATGAAGCTCACTTACTACTACTACTAGATTTTATCAAAAAATTGCAAAAGGATAAGGAGTTTAGGGAAACTAAGCTATGTCTAAGAATGCAAGAGGGAAGGATGACTTTAGTGAAACTCAACTAGTCTTAGTATTGCCATACAAGAACAACTCCACCAAAACTAGTGCAATCTTCTAAGGAGATTAAATGAATTTTCCAATTATCATCAAACATAGATACCATCAATTGAATGCATATCAATGATTGAATAACAATTTGGACTTAAGCACAATCATGAATTCCAGTTGACCACACAAGGCGAATTTGCAATCAACAAATTGCTAGTGGTATGGATTAAGAGTTTCACCATAAATCATTCATAACATTCTCTCATTCAATTTTAACACTTAAACAAAATTCTAAAGCTTAGTTTGAGAAGATGAATAACTATGCATATGCTCCCAAGATTGAATAGAAAACACCACACTTCGATGTCTTTATTAATCTAGTAGCAAAGTAGCAACAATTGTTCAAGTCTTTCTCATCTATCTCTCTATCTCTATTCTATTCTTATTCTATATTACTATAAAATGCAAAGTGGCAGCTTATATAGAGCTCCAAAATGAAATAGAGGGCCAAGGTTGCCCTGAAATGAATGACTGAGATCAAAACCCTAATTAGGGTTAGTTGTGGCCAACTAACCAATTACATAATCAACCAATAGAAATCTAGCATGCTTCTTGGCATGAACTTTGAGGAAATTTCCTCCAATGAGAAAATGAACACCACATGTAGCTCATAACAAACTTTTTTCTAGAAACTCGTTTCCTTGGTCCTTCTCTCTAATGGTGAATTGTAATGTTCCCCAAATAAGGATATAAACCATGGAAATAAAGCTCACGATATTAATTATTTTTATATTAATACTTTACTTTGGGTTTAATATAAATAATTAATATTAATAATTTGTATATTAATTTGTTTTGTTAACGGAAGCAGTTGATGAAACTACTTCGAGAGGAATAAAATGGCATAGTGGGGATATTGATGGACAGGATGAATAAGGGAATTCGAAGTCCGGAGTGACAGACATAAACTTAATATTTCCTCCTTTCGTCAGTGGGTTACTGGCCTATCGGTGGAATCTAAATCGCATAATCCGAGAGTGGCATCGTGGAGTAGTTGACACTGCGTGGATCTCTTCACACATTTTCGGAATCGCGTAGGGCATGTTCCAAACGCAAGAGCAGAACGGAGCACATCACATAACGTAGAAGTAGAACGGAGAGTGCCCGGAATTGAATATCGAACAGGAGGTGTAACTGATGGCTACGGTATTGGACGGGTGCATGAACGTAGTAATGGTGTAATCTACGAACGCGGGGTGTTTCCAGTCACGGAGAGAAGGCATGAAGATCCACAAACTTGTGGATAGAGGTCACAGATCGCGGAATACTAAGGCGGGATCAGTAGCAGAAATAAGAGCAATTGTGTTGGGCCATCCACGAACCCAATCAACGTGACAAATGGTGATGAGTCAAGGGGAGATTATTGCAATGTTCCTGCCAATGCAACTCTACAGGTGCATCCTGAAATATTTCATTATATGTTTTGAATATTGAATATACAGTCAATACTATGATGACCATTAAATATGCCAATTAATCTTGGATATGGATGGATTACATATTTGAATAAAACTCATAAGTATTCTTATAGTTGAATTAAATAATACATTTCTGCAATTTCGGGTTACACACAATTAGCTGCAATTAGTTTAGTAGGGAATTTTACAGTGGTATCAGAGCTCTTGTGTCCTGCCAGCCTGTAGGGTATCGAGATTTTATGAAAATTAATTACACAGTTGATTATGCACCAAGGAAATTATAATTTCCGAAGTACTAGGGCCTGTCAAAACAGGTTTACAAACTCTCCTTTATCACAGAATAGTTCATCAATTCCATTTGAAATTGAGGATAGCCACACAGAAACAGACGAGGAATTTATTTTTGAAACCAACATGGGAGACCCGGATGACAATAGGGATTTATTAGTTGCATTGATCAGAAGTCAGCAAGATATGCAGGATAATGTTGATAGAATGACCAACTTGATGACCCAGTTTTTGGCTAATAATATTAATCAACATCAAAATAATGGAAGACAAAATAATCAGCATCAAAACAATGGGGGTAGAGATGAACAATCAGTTAATAATCAGCCAGAAAGAACAGGAACAACAAGACCTTTTATGCCTACATTTACTGCTAGAAACCAACCACCTGAAAATGAACCTACAATAAGAGAAATTCAGGAAGAAATACATCAAGACTGGTTAGGTTCCGGTGAATAATTCAGATCATCAATGACATTTAGAGAATATTTAGATGTCATAATGAAACATAGGCCAAGAGGACAGCGAGGAAACAACAGTGAATTACAAAGAAAAATTGGAAAGATGTCTATTCCTTATTTTGATGGTTCCGGTAAGACAACTGCCCGGGCTTGGGTGCAAAAATTAGATACATATTTCCAATTAAACCCCATGATGGAAGAAGAAGCAATTAAATATGTTGCCTTACATCTGGACGGTGTAGCACATGAATGGTGGCATCATGGACAAATAACCTTGGGCCATAATTTGATAGGCACTTATGTCGAGTTTATTGAGAAACTTATTGATAGGTTTGATTCTAAAGACCCTGAATTACACCTTAAGGATCTGACTCAACTCAAGCAAACTGGTACTGTTGAACAACATATCTCTGAATTTGAAAAATTGGCAGTCTTAGTTACTGAAATTTCTGAAAGACATAAGATTGTGATATTTATAGATGGGTTATCTGATTCCCTCAAAGGGTGGGTTAAATCTTTAAACCCCCTTCTTTACAAACAGTTGTCAAAAGAGCAAGAGAATTAGAACCATCTTCAAAAGGAAAATTTTTTAACAAAGGACTTCCTCCTAAATTGGAAAAGGAGAAATAACCTAAGGACAAAGATAGTTTCCCTAAAAACAGTTTAGATAAAGCAGAAAGAGAAGAGCTTAGAAGGAAAAAACTATGTTTCAGTTGTAGAGAGGCTTGGCAACCTGGACATAGATGTTTAGGAAAAGGGAAAATCCATTATATTGAGGTTATGTCTGATAGCGAGGATGAAGAGAATGTTGAGCCTAACATAGAACGAACACATCAGAATACTGAGTCAGAAACAGGTACTAAACAAGGAGAAGGAGTCATAGCATCCATGACAGGAACCCCACATTATAATATTTTCAGAGTTAGGGGAGTTTTGAATGGACATCGTGTAATTGTTATGCTTGATAGTGGTTCTACACATAATTTTATAGATGCAGCACTTGTGAAAAAACGTGGTTTGCAGACTGAAAAACATGAAGGATTTGATGTTAGAGTAGCGGGTGGAACTAATTTGTCTAGCACTCATAAAGTTCCTAAATTGAATATTACTCTTGCCAATTACACTATTACTGATGATTTCTATGTGATTGATCTGGCTGACACTAATGTTATCCTAGGCATACAGTGGATGGAAACATTAGATGAATATACACAGAGCTTTAAACGAATGGAATTCTCTTTTAAAATTGATGATAAGAAAGTAGTCCTTCGTGGTATGTCTAACAGTGGGCCCAAAATTGTCAGTGCGAGAAGAATGGAAGCTATTTTTAGACATGGAGATGTGGCATGGTCAGCACAATGTTTAATCTCCAACAAAGTATCAGGTTTTAAATCTAAATCTTATCAAGATGATTTATTAACAGTATTAGATTCACATCATGTGGTTTTTAATGATATTCCCCCAGGAGTTCCACCTGATAAAGGTTTTGAACATACTATTGAATTAGAAGAAGGTGCTAAACCAGTGATTACTACTCCTTATAGACACCCTAAAACATTCAGGGATGAAATAGAAAAGGCAATTAAGGAATTATTGGATATGGGGCACATCAAACCTAGTTCTAGTCCTTTTGCATCTTCTGTAGTGTTGGTTAAAAAGGAGGATGGAACACTTCGAATGTGTATTGATTACAGAGCTCTTAACAAAAAAACAATAAAAAACAGGTATCCAATTCCTCGAATTGATGAATTGTTAGATGAATTGCATGGTGCCATTTATTTTTCTAAAATTGATTTGAGATCAGGGTATCATAAGATTAAGTTAAGAGAACAAGATATTCATAAAACTGCTTTCCGTTGTCATTATGGCCATTATGAATTCTTGGTTATGCCATTTGGTCTAACAAATGCTCCGACAACATTTCAGTCCTGTATGAATCATATTTTTAACAAACAATTAAGGAAATTTTTGCTAGTATTCTTTGATGATATATTGATTTATAGCAAAACATGGGATGAGCATTTGAAACATATTGACACAATTCTTGGAATTATGGAATCACAATCTTTGTATGCAAAGGCCTCTAAATGTGAATTTTGAATGACTGAAATTTTATATTTAGGGCATATGATCAGTGCAACAGGGGTACAGGTCCATCGAGAGAAGGTAAGAGCCATTTTGGAGTGGCCACCACCACGGAACCTTACAGAATTAAGGGGATTCTTTGGCTTATGCAGTTATTACAGGAGATTTGTCAAAGGTTTTTCACAGCTTGGGGCACCCTTGATAGATCTTACCAAAAAGGGGGCATTCAGATGGATGGAGGAAGCTCAACAGGTATTTGAGAAACTCAAAGAGGTAATGAGTTCTTGCCTAGTACTTACTCTTCCAGATTTTAATCAGCCCTTTGTGTTGGAATGTGATGCTTTCGGGGATGGAATAGGGGCAGTTTTAATGCAAAACAAACATCCTATAGTTTATGAAAGCAGGAAACTTAATAAACTTGAGAAATTATATTCCATCTATGACAAAGAAATGTTGGCTATCATGCATTTATTAACAAAATTTAGACAGTATTTGGTTGGTAGTAGATTTGTGGTGAAAACTGACCATAACAGTCTGAGATATTTCTTGGGACAAAAAGATTTGAATGATAGGCAACAGAAGTGGATTAGTAAAATTCAAGCTTATGATTTCGAGATTGAGTATGTAAAAGGTAAACATAATATTGTTGCAGATGCTTTATCTCGAAGGCCCGAACTCAATGCACTCTCGGTAGTAATGGCAGATTGGAAATCTTTATTGCTAGTAGAATACTCAAAGGATTCTTTTGCTTGTGATTTGCTAGATGGTAATGTACAAGATGACAAATATAAGGTTGTAAATGATACTATTTATTATAAAGACAGAATTTACTTGCCTCCAGGATCGAAGTTGAAAGGAAAAATCCTCTAGTCTGTGCATGATGTTCCTTTAGCAGGGCACCTAGGTTTTTTCAAAACTAACCGGTAGATAAGGGAAAGATTCACCTGGAAAGGACTTAAGAATGACGTTCTTCGTTACGTTAAAGAATGCATCACCTGTCAACAAAACAAAGCAGAGCATACTTTTCCAGCAAGTCTATTACAGCCTTTGCCTATACCGGAACAGAAATGGGAAAGTATATCCATGGATTTCATCATAGGCTTACCACGTTCTCAAGGTAAAGATTGCATTTTTGTTGTGGTTGATAGATTGACTAAATTTGCACACTTCTTATCAATTACTATAGAATTCACAGCTATTCAGCTCGCAGAACTTTTCTTCCGAGAGGTGTTCCGTTTACATGGTTTACCAAAACATATCATCAGTGACTGAGATAGCAGATTTTTGAGTATATTTTGGGGGGAACTTTTCAGATTGATAGGAACTGAGTTAAATCATAGCACGAGTTACCATCCACAAACCGATGGACAAACGGAAATTGTGAACAAATGGATTGAGGGTTACCTTCGTAATTATGTGTCAGGTCATCAGAAAGCATGGGTCCGTTGGCTATATTTGGGTGAATATTGTTATAACACTACTCATCATGTATCTATTGGTATGACTCCTTTCAAAGCACTTTATGGGTATGATACACTTTCTTTTATTGATCTGTCTTTCGATCAGAGTAATGTTCCCAAGTCCCAGGACATGCTTCAGGAATGCCAAGATATATTGAAAGCACTTAAAGAAAACTTGCAATGTGCTCAGAATCAACAAAAGATTTATGCAGATAAGAAACTTGTTGAACGTCACTTTGAAGTTGGTGAATTGGTATACCTCAGACTGCAACCTTATAGGCAGTCAACTCTCAAACGAAGTGGGGCCGAGAAATTGAAGCCTCGTTTTTATGGGCCATACCTGGTGATCCGGAAAGTTGGCGTAGTGGCATATGAATTGGAATTACCTGATGAAAGTAGAATACATAACGTATTCCATGTCTCTTGTCTCAAAAAAGGTCTGGGGTAGCAGGTGACAATATCAGAGAACTTACCACCACTGAATGAAGAAGGGAAACTCTAAATGATTCCCGAAGTGATTGTGGAAACTCGGGATTGGCAATTGAGGAACAGGACCATCAGGGAATACCTCATTAAATGGCAGAATTTACCATTGGATGATGCTACTTGGGAAAGTGAGCAGATTCTTCAGCATCCGGGATTACAGTTGCTTGTGGGCAAGCAACATTGGGCAGGGGAGATTGTAATGTTCCCCAAATAAGGATATAAACCATGGAAATAAAGCTCACGATATTAATTATTTTTACATTAATACTTTACTTTGGGTTTAATATAAATAATTAATATTAATAATTTGTATATTAATTTGTTTTGTTAACGGAAGTAGTTGATGAAACTACTTCGAGAGGAATAAAATGGCATAGCGGGGATATTGATGGACAGGATGAATAAGGGAATTCGAAGTCTGGAGTGACATACATAAACTTAATATTTCCTCCTTTTGTCAGTGGGTTACTGGCCTATCGGTGGAATCTAAATCGCGTAATCCGAGAGTGGCATCGTGGAGTAGTTGACACCACGTGGATCTCTTCACACATTTTCGGAATCGCGTAGGGCATGTTCCAAACGCAAGAGCAGAATGGAGCACATCACATAATGCAGAAGCAGAACAGAGAGTGCCCGGAATTGAATATCGAACGGGAGGTGTAACTGATGGCTATGGTATTGGACGAGTGCGTGAACGTAGTAATGGTGTAATCTACGAACGCGGGGTGTTTCCAGTCACGGGGAGAAGGCACGAAGATCCACAAACTCGTGGATAGAGGTCACAGATCGCGGAATACTGAGGCGGGATCAGTAGCAGAAATAAGAGCAATTGTGTCGGGCCATCCACGAACCCAATCAGCGTGACAAATGGTGACGAGTCAAGGGGAGATTATTGCAACGTTTCTGCCAACGCAACTCTACAGGTGCATCCTGAAATATTTCATTATATGTTCTGAATATTGAATATACAGTCAATACTACGATGACCATTAAATATGCCAATTAATCTTGGATATGCATGGATTACATATTTGAATAAAACTCATAAGTATTCTTATCAGTTGAATTAAATAATACATTTCTGCAATTTCGGGTTACAGAAAATTAGCTGCAATTAGTTTAGTAGGGAATTTTACATGAATGCAATGAATCTGGACATCACTGCGTTGAGCTCTTCCATGGACAAACTAGGAAAATTATAAAGTTTGAATTCAATCACATCCAATGTATCAGCACAAGTAGCAAAGACCTTTTGCCATTCCACCTCTTGCTTCCTAAACATTCCCATGAAAGTCATGAATGAACATATTCCAATCAAAATAGCATTTGAGAAACCTGTGGTTTGCAAGAAGATAGATTTTATCTTATTATGTAACTCATCAATGTTGAAACCATCTTCATCAAGCATATCTTGAAGGAATATTTCTCTAGTTGAAATAATGAATTGTTCTTGAATTCCTTTGAGTGCCTCTTCTATCTTGATGCAATCATCCTTTGTCTTATCAATAGTTTCTTTCTTAGTCGCCAAAATGCAATACCATCGGTTGAAGTCATAAACTGCTTTTGCATCCATCACTCCACCATCAATCAACACTTGCTTTGGAATTTCTTTCAATGCTTGTAAATGTGGGATGGTTTTATCTCGGATGAACTGAAATTCATCCCATATCTCCATAATATTTTAGATTCTACAGAAGAAAGTGGTGTAAGTTTGTAGATACTCATGAATGATTGCACTAGCTTGTTGGAAAGCCTTTTCAATCCATGCGTTAGTGGTTTGAGCTATTACTCTTGTTTCTTCTACTCCTTCAATTGCTTCTTTGGAGAGTATCTAAGGTGGGAAAGGTGCCTCCTCTTTGTTTGCCCTCTCGGGTAAACGGTTAAATGCAGAAAGTAAATGCACAGAACATAACAGAAATATATTAAATAACTAGCCTCCGTATTAATTCCACAGTCCATGTACAATAAGTGCTTATAACATTATATCTGACACGACTAACTTCCCCCTACTTCGAAGAAAAGGTACACAATATATAATACCCGAAGGGGCACGACACAACCGTCGCGACTCCAACTACCTACCCGTTGGCCAACTAATTGACCGCCGTAACTCATTATTACCGACGACAACATAAACATAGTATAACAACATAACATAATGATTATTCCCGTCAACATCATCCCCCCCAAGAAAAGAAGTCGACTTCGACGACTTTATACAAAATAGAGATGAACGGCAGGAACTACTGACGCCAGTCGGGCCTGGATCTTATACACTTGCTGCGTCCTCGCCTGAAAACCCTTTTCTGCTACCATCCGATGCTCAATTGCGGATTTCACCAATATTGCTTCCTTTGCCATCACAGTCCTCCTGTGCCTAACCCAAAGTTGTCTGCAAAACACGTTTTCTAGTCTCAGCTTCCACCAACTGCTACTCAAATGATACTGTCTCCCTAGCCAATTTGTCCTCGATAGCCACCTGTGCTCCTCTCTCGGCATCCAACTACTGGGTACGCCGAACTAAGTCTCACGCGACTATTGCCTCCAACCTGGTGGTCAGCTCCTCCCGAGCCCTCTGTGCATCCACCAAGGCAACCTCACATCCAGCCGAGACATACTCCGAGTTCCTCAAAGCGTACCAGTCATGCCTGGAGGTGGCCACAATCCGCTAGCACAAATGCTAGGAGACACTTCAAATCCTCCATCACACTCCCCAAAGGCCAAAAACTGAACTGAATAACTCCCTGGTGTCATACAACTTTGCGGACCTGCAATGCCTTCCCTCAAACTCTGTTTGTTCCCAACCTCCAAATCCGTCTCCCTCTACGGCTTATGGCTTCCCCGCCAATGCTTAGCTGCAGGCTTCTTTCTCATAGTACGGACAACCACAACACTTCCCGTGGTCTTCTGTAGCTCAAAAATAAACTGGGGGTCTGGGGGCAATGCCCCCAGCGGGGTCGAGGGGCAGCGCCCCCGCCGCCAACACCAATTTACAACCTTCAGAACCCCACGAAAGTCCATGGCGCGCATCATTTCTGTGATATTTTATGATGTCAAAACCCTTCTTTTCCACTCTGAATTTCCAGTGTCCTGGCTTCAAACTCCAGCGAATCATTTTAAATCTGGTTGTCGTCATTTTTTTTTTTTTTTTTGCACTGAAATGTCCCCGATGGCACCCCGACCATACAACCTCCCTGTATGGTCAACAACAACACTGGCACCTCCAATCGTGCAGCCACTTGGTCTACCTGTGGCGATCGTTTTGCCCTTACGTGGCTGTGTGGATTGTGCGGACTTGGTCTCTTTTTTTTTCTTTTTCCTTTTGCGGCTGTTGCGCGTTGGTGTGCGTAACCCTTGCTGTGCGTGTTGATCGGGCCGTGCGGTGCGTGGTCGGGCCGTGCGGTGCGTCTTCCTCCTCCTCTATCCCTTGCTGTGCGGCGGTGTTCGGTGTTGTGCGGTGTGCGGTGGTGGGTTCATGTCTCGGCAACAACCTTCGGTGGTTCCACCGCACGGTGGTGTCACCTTGGTGGTTTCACCGCACGATGGTGTCACCTTGGTCCCACCGTATGGTGGCCATTTTCTTTTTTTTTTCTTTCTTTTTTTTTTTGACCGTACGGTCGCTGTAGTACGACCGTGCTATTTTTTCAATTTTTTTTTATATATACTTTTTTGATCGTACGGTCGCCTGTCATACGACCGTACGTTTCTTTCTTTCTTCCAACCGTACGGTCATCTGTCGTACGGCCCCGTATGGTGGGTTTTTTCCACTTTTTTTTTTTTTAAGTTGTCTAGAGAGTCTTCGGCTCGAGTCCCCTGTCTCTGGGATCGCTCTTCATCCTTCTCGGTTTTCCTCGCCAAAAAGTCTCCTGCTTTTGTCCCGTGCCTCTCGAGTCGCTTGCTCGGCCTCTTAGGTCCCCTTCCATCCTCTCGGGTCCCCCTTCGGGCTCTCGGGTGTCCGTCCGGCCTCTCGGGTCCCCTGCGCGCTTCGCGTGGTAGGGTTTCAATTTGGGCCTATTGGTGGCAAGTTTATTTTAGATGGCCATCCGAAGACCTGGAACCACAAATTCTACAGGGACCACGACCTCCTTCCCGTACATAAGAAGAAGAATAATAATAAAGATTTTGAAGACTGTGGTCTTCCACACAGGGTTCCAATCGTTGCCAACACTCTTCGGATTCTCTACGTCGCCAGGGTTTGGGGCGTCTCCCTTCCAATATTCTTTGTATTCCGGCAGATACACCTCTGTTGGTTGCTCTGGTTCCTCTACTTCGAGCCTGTAGCTTTGGAACATTTCATAATCCTCCATTTGCCAGTGGAAGAGCTCGTTAAGTGAGCATACCTCATCTTCAGAACATCCATCCAATTCGAGCACCCCTTCACTATTTGGCTCCATCGCGTTCTTGCCCTTGCTTTCATCGGGACCCCCTTCCCCTTTATTAAAGTCCTCTAAGTCCGAGTCGGAAGAGGCAAGCTCTTCGCCAACATCTTGGGTGTGTAGGTCAATGGTATATTTCCGCCCTCCCTTCTCCATGGAAAGTGTATTTTTCTTCCAGTTGTGGTTTACCCTCGCGTTGATCAACCACGCTCTCCCCAGGATGGTGTCATAGCCTTTCTTCTTCGAGGGAATAACCACGAAATCTAACAAGAATGGTTGCGTACCAATTGTCACTTGCTGGGCCATCAACAGGCCGAGTGGCTTAATGTTGTGTTGGTCCGCTCCCACCAGGTTGAACGTGGGTGGCCACAGGGTGGGCTTCCCCAGCCGCTTCCATGTTTCTTCTGGTAGTACATTCACCCCAGATCCCCCGTCCACAATGGTGTCCTTCAGAATGGTCCCACGGATACCCATTTCTACCACAACTGGGTGTCTACCACTGCTCACGGCTAGTAATATCGGGTCAGTTGAAGGGCTAACGGAAACCTCCACCTGTGGTGTACTCTTCGAAGCGGTGGCGGGAATCCCTACTTGTGGTGCACTCGACGATGCGGTGG
The DNA here is from genome assembly GCF_030272615.1 of Cryptomeria japonica. NCBI lineage: Eukaryota > Viridiplantae > Streptophyta > Pinopsida > Cupressales > Cupressaceae > Cryptomeria > Cryptomeria japonica. The sequence goes on from NC_081413.1 coordinate 396,761,014, forward strand.
CGGGAATCCCTACCTGTGGTGTACTCGATAATGCGGTGCTTTGCACATTGGTGAGGATGGCAGTCCTTAATTGTGGCATAGAGTCTAGAAGGTCTTTTACCTTTATCGGCACCTCCATCTGCAATATTTGCCCAATGATGTTATTTTCCGCTTCCGTACGGAATGATGTACTCGCCACCTCGTTGTCCCGTCGTTCGGTCATCATCTCATGTTCAATATTGGCCTTTGCCTCCCGTAATCTCTCCTTCTCTGTACGGGGGTTGGGATAAGTGGCTTTTTTCGTTTGGGCGCGGGCGATCGCCAATACTTCTTTCTCACCAGTCTTCTCAGCCTTCTCAATGTTGAGGAGATTAACCCCTGCCTGCGGGCAATTTGCGTCCTCATGGTCGCCTGGCCCACACCAACGACAGAGGTGCTGAGGGGTGGCTTCCTTCGTGCAATCACGGGCGAAGTGCCCCCACTGATTACAAGCCCTACATTGGATAATTGGTCGGCCCTTGGCGTCATACTGGATACGGCTTCCGTTATTGTTATTGTTGCTATTCCTTCCGCCACCGCGTCTGTTGTCCTAGTATCCTCCAGATGATGCCGTTGTGTTAGTATGTTGGCCGGTACCCGCTGGTGCGGATGTAGTGGCCTGCTTCGTGAACAACACCTGGTTCATTTGCATACTTCGGGTTTTCATGTTATATGGGCACTCCTTGGTGGAGTGTCCCATCATTTGGCAAATCTCACAGAATGCCTTCTTCGGGCAAGTACCCTTTGTGTGTCCGTCACTCCTGCAGTCTGTACACCACACTTCATTTTCTTCCGTCTTACTTGTACTCCCTTTCATGGCTTTGAATTCTTTCAGCATTCGTTCCATGTCCTTTTGGAGCGCGTGTACCTTTTTACCCGATTTGCCACCGCTACTGCTCTCCCCGTCAGAATCTTCATCATCGTCAGATGAATATCTATTACTTTTCTTCTTCCTTGATGTTTTGTATTCACTTTCTAGATCCATCGCCCTGTTATAGGCGTCATCATATGACGTCGGGGGTACAATCTTCATTTTTTTCCATAGGGAGGATTTCAATCCTTCCACAAACCATCGTTTTTTTAAGCCGTCAGCCGGCTGGCTCTCCATTTTACCCAAGAGTTCTTTTAGCCTCCGACTGTATGCCCGTACTGTCTCCTTAGTACCTTGCTTGGTACTGTATATCTCTGTTACAATTTCGTTGTCATCACGGAGCAACCGGAATTCCTCCGTGAATTCCTTTGTAGGGTAGCCCATGTGGCCACTTTTTGCTTATCTACATCGGAGTACCAATCTATGGCGACTCCACGTAACGTGGCTGGAAACTGCTGTACCTAGTCATCCTGGTCCGTTACTCCGTTGGCAGACCAAATGGTTTCACATGTACGGTAGTGCCGTAAGGGGTCTTCCTTGCCGTCCCCTGTGAACTTTGGTAATTTTTGTTTGCTCGCCATCCCTGGTCGTCTTCCTGGAGGCGGTTGTGTCTATGTCTGTGGCCCTGCGCTGCTACCTCCGGTAGTGTTGGTGGTGTGTCCTGGAGGTATGGTGTTTTGCCCGTCGCGTGGGGCACCTACACCCGTACTGTTGCCCTCCCCTTCGTTCTGACACGCCCCTACTCTTGCTTCCCGTTGGTGATCTTCACTTCGTGGCGTAAGGGATAAGTTCCTAAACTGATCCCGAGTCTCCTCGACTAGATTTCGCCATAACCTTGTTTCTTCTAGAAATTCTCCGTGGCTCCGCGTCCTACGATGATCTGGCGACGCGTAGAAATTTCCATCGGCCTCTGCACCTTCCTTGACACCTCCTTGGTTCCCCTCGGGCCCCCCTTCGGCAGGTCGTCCTTCGGCAAGTTGCCTCAGCCTCCGTCTACGTTCTACTTGCTGCTCCAGAATCAAAGCCCTTTGCGCGGCCTCCCACTCATTCGTTTCCGGTTTTCTATTCCTATCTTTATTCAATAGGTTTGGCATTAATTGTCACACATCTCCATAACTTTCAATTCTTAAATCAAAACATGTCTTTATTAATTCATCTGCTCAAGTACAACTCGTGTCAATGACACTTTTATTTGAAAATAAGAAGTTCACGGTTCAATTCCCTCCTGGCCTGGCGCCATTTCTTTCCGTTTCCCGTCCGCTGTTCTCTTCGTAGCATTGCAGGATTTGTTGTCGTCGCTCCTCCTGGGCAATCTCCTCCAGGTGGGCCTGTTGTGCCAGCGATGCCTGTGCAAGCAGCCGGGGGAGGTGGTTCATTAACCGGTTTACTGTCGGGCTAACCTCCAGCGCTGTGCACACGACACTTGGTGGGGTTTCTGCCTCCGCCGCTTCTCGTCAAACGTATGTCTGAATGGCTACTTGGAGCAAAATTGAAAATTCTCGCGTTGCCGTGTCTTCTCCTGTGTAAAGTTCTGTCCGCGCGTCGTCGGCCTCCGGGTTTACTTCACCAACGGGTAGGCCCATTGTGTCTGTGCGCCATCCGTGTCTTCCGTTCCCGAGTTCGTCTAGGCAACGGCGCCAAATGTTTGCCCTCTCGGGTAAATGGTTAAATGCAGAAAGTAAATGCACAGAACATAACGGAAATGTATTAAATAACCAGCCTCCGTATTAATTCCACAGTCCATGTACAATAAGTGCTTATAACATTATATTTGACACGACTAACTTCCCCCTACTTCGAAGAAAAGGTACACAATATATAATACCCGAAGGGGCGCGACACAACCGTCGCAACTCCAACTACCTACCTGTCGGCCAACTAACTGACCGCCGTAACTCATTATTACCGACGACAACATAAACATAGTATAACAACATAACATAATGATTATTCCCGTCAACACTCTTCTTGTTGGAATGACATACGGTGGATGTAGTCTATCAATTGCTTCTTCTTTCTTACCTCAATCTCCAATCGTTCTTCCATGTTAGAGGCCGATCCTCTAAATTCTTCAACAACTTGAGTATGAGTGAGAGGACCAATATCTATCTCCCTTATGTCATAATCTTCTGCTGTAGTTTGATCCCTTGGTTTATCAAATTTGGGGACAGCTATTTGTACTTTTTGAGATCTAGAGGCATCATTCACAATCCTGGAATACTTCTTAGGCTTCTTTTCTTTATTCTGTTCTACTCTAGCCAGTAAAGTATCCAAATCTCTAACTTCATCTACTATTGTTACCGGTTTCTTCTTCATTCTTTCTTTCAAACATTCGGGTGCTTGATCATCCACTTCTTCTAGATCAGATTGCTATTGATTTCCTTCGTGGGCCATGAATGTGTCTTCATGAGGTTCTTGATCTTGATTATCATCGTTCATATCTTGTATTTCTTCATTTGCGTTGATTTACTGATCATAGATAGGTTCCTCATCATGGGGTGGTGAATTAACTTCTTGTTCTTCTTGCTGATTGGTATCATTAGATTCATTGATAGTGCTCCTATCTTGTGTATTATGAAGAACTCCATCTTCTTGTGAGATGTTCTTCCCTTTCAAAGCTGCATTCATATCTACAAATATGTTCACTTCTCCCCCAGAAGGAGCACTAGTGGTAGAGGGAGTCTTTGCTGACTTTTGCTTCTTTTGTGGAGCTGAGTTATCCTTTTCCTTTTTTCTCTTCTTTGCTTGAGCATGTGAACTTTAAGGATTGTCCTATTGACTACTCTCCCTTTGTGTGTTCACTTCATTTCCTGTGCTTTCATCTTCGGACTCTTCTGAATTCTCATATTGAGAGGATGATGACTCTTCATTGTCCATTCGATCATATGTTGGAGTGATACCTTTTGCTCGCAATTTATCAGTTTGATACAATATCCACTTCTTAGTGTTGTCTAACACTATTTGATTTATGACTTTTGGTTGTGTGACCTCAGGAGCATACCAATCTATGAAGCAAGAGGGTTGTCCTTTTCTATCCTTTAGTGTGGCAATATCAGATCTTCATCTCCTTCAATCTAATCTGGTACCCTCAATACTCTGGTGTGTCTAATTAATTTGAGAGATAGTCTTGAGTATGCTCTTTCTCTTATTTCAAAGTCATCAGCTGCATTAGCCCAATGATCTTCAACATGCATGAAGTGGTGAAACTTCTCTGTATTCACTGTCCTGATGTTATGATAGGGATCAAAGTTGCTCCTAGAGGTGTGAGTCCTAAGATTGTAGTGTTGTAACTCTTCTTCTGCTCCTTGTGCTGCCAAAAGAGTAGGGCATGTTTCTAAGTGATTTTCCCACCATGATTGGGGATGTAGTCTTTGCTTTCTTCCTCCTTTTCTTGATTGCATCAAATTCTAGTAGTTGCCTGGATACTTCTAACAACACCATCCTGTCAGTAGGATATCTTGGCAATCGGTAGGTATACGAAGAACATCCTTGTATCCTCAAATATGTGAATTTTGGGAATTGAGTATACCAACACCCATACTTTTTACTGGGTTCATTGATTCCTTAGATAGTCTAATATGAGTACCCCCTTGTAGTGTTCTTACAATATGCATGGTGAATGCTTCGTTCACCCTCCGGAAATGAGCAACACTATTGTTCAAGTGCAACTGTGGATATGCATTTGCCCTTCTGCTGGTCTAACAGGTGCTCTACAATTCAAACCTGTGTATTTCCCATATCTTGCCAAAATGTAGATTAAGTATCAGCTCATATAGAATGTTTTAGTGTGTTCTACATTTTTCAATTGCTCATGTAGACTATCACTGACTATCTTTGCCCAATTGATTATATTGGCACCTTTAGTCACTTCTTCTATGTAGTACCACATCCAAGAGTCGTAGGATGCAGACTGTGGGAATCCCATTACCTTGTTCAACATCATTTTGAGCTCAGTTATTCCCTCCTTGAAATCAGATTTCAGGAGCATCTTCTTGGGCACTCTCTTAGTACGACTCCACGGTTCTGTGACCCAATTTTTGTTGAGGATGTCATCGCATATGTCTGGTTTGCTTTGGTATAGTGCTAATGCTTCCTCCTTACTCTTGTAAATGAGCTTGTCGTATGTTGGTACATTGAACACTTCTGCTATAGACAGCTCCGTGAGGTATGCTATCTTGCTTCCATCTGGTGCTACTATAATTCTCCTCTCCGGGTTATAATGCTTTGCACATTCTAGAACCAATTCACTACATTGTACTGCAGGTGGGAATCTTGCAGTGTGAGCAATGCCATTCCTTGTGAACTTCTTCACCATCTTTGAAGCGGTATATTTGCCTCTCCCGAACACTCGATCTTGAAAATCTTCCATATCAGTGTGCCCGAAGTTGGTGTCGTCAATCTTCCGCCATTTGGAGGTGAGTTTGGTTTCATAGAGTGTATCTTTGAATTTGTTCGTCATTTGGACCTGCCTCTTGTTTTCTCGTGACTTCACTTCAGTCATTGGCCTGCAAACAAGATAATTTGTCACCAACTAGATGTGGTTCTTTGAAGTTTTGAGGGATGAGGTATGATAGATAAGAATACTTTTGATATTCATCCTGATCAATCAACTATCTTACCTTTGTTAGAGCAAATAAAACTTTTGTAAAAACTTGAAAGCTACAGTTCTTCTAAAAATCACACCTGGAGATAATAAAATGAAGTTGACTTTTTCAACCTTTATAGCAATTTTATCAAAACATTAGGGTTTGTAAAGGTTGTTTGCATCAAAATGCGTTCTTACAAGTGACAATCTGCCAAATGCCAAGGTCTGATTTGACCTTATTTTACTGCTGCAGACCTGAGACTACACTGATTCTCACTAGTCTTTGCCTAGGTTGCCTGAAAATGTTAATAAAATTCCTCAAATCAATATCACCTTGCTTGCAATTGTGTTTTTGATCAATGAAATGATCAAAACATTGTGTTAAAATCACCAATGTGAATTCGCCCTTCTTCTAACTGTGTTTTGATCAATGAAATGAACGAATCTGCTGTCAAAATTGCTGATGCAGAGAGAATTCGCTCTTGAAAATTGTTGTTGGGAGATGCAAATGAGAGGATCGCCTTATATAACTCGCTGTCTTGTGTAGGTCGAAAATTGTATTTTGCTTTGAATGATGTAGTTCACTGATCTTTTGTATTTGCAGAACAGATTGCTATTGAATGATGTCTTGAAGTGAAAAAGACTGCCCTCTTATATAGGCGTTGGAGGTTAGGGGTGTGTCTTCATTTCAAATCCCCCTAGGCCGACCAACATATATATAAAGAAAACTTTTTTGATTGTTCTTTATGCTGAGCACTCCATGCTAGAAGGCCAACTTTGCATTTTGCTCATGATTTTTTTTGATGTTTTAATCTTTACAACTTTGGCAGCTTTTTGGAAGATCTTTGCTACTCTTAGCATCATGGTGGGTATGACCTTTGCCATCTTTGCTAGTGGCGGCATTGCAAGTTAACACCTTGTGTGGCTTTTCATAACACCTTTGCCACCTATTCACTTGGTCAGATTTTTAGGAGGCCTTTGCCACATTTGCTTGAAGGCGGAAATTTGAAGGACCTTTGCCACATTTGATGTGATCGGCCTTTTAGAGCACCTTTGCCATATTTGATTGAGGGTTGCATTTAAGGAGACCTTTGCAAGTCATCACCTTGGCGGCATTTTCAAGTACCTTTGCCATATTTGATTGAAGGCGATTTTTGAAGGGAGCTTTGCCACTTTACATCAAGGCGGCAATTTGAGGGAGCTTTGCATCATTTGATCAAATCGGCTTTTTTTGAGACCCCTTTGCCATTGTTGATCAAGGCAGCTTTTGAGACCCCTTTGCCACTCTTTCCACTTGGCGGCATTCAAAGATAGCTTTGCCATTATGATCGGCCAGATTAGGTGACCTCTCCAATCCATTTGCTTTCCAAAGTTTTTCAAAATTTTGAAACTAAGTTTACCAAATTTTCGTCCTTAGGGCAAATCATGATTCAAAACTTCATCTCTTATTGTCAAAACTTTCTTCACCAAATTGCCCACCTTAGATCCCTTTGCACTAAGTGTTGACATCTGATCATAGTTGATGCAAACCTTCATTCACGCTCCACATGCTCTCTCTTCAAATCCTAATTGATCTAAGCTAAGAGACTTTTATGATCTAAACCTTCGTTACATACCTCTCAACTTATGAATTGCATCTTCAGTTATTAAGATTGACAATGCTCTAGGACAAAGGAATCTTCATTTTGGAGCCTACTCTCAGAATGCTAACCATTTGATCAACTGACTACTGCCGCAGGAAGCGATAAGAGGGGGTCCCCATCTTTGATGGGGCGATGTGTGAAATGGTCACAACAGGTCTCTGTTAGAGACGGGAGTGTTTGCATAGCACAACATAAAGCATTTGAACCACCTTCCTTGTAGCAGGAAATCAAGAGGGCCTTGACACTTGAAACCTCTATGCCAAGGAACAAGGTTCAAAAAAGGACTTTCCTTCTGAGGAAGCCTTTCCATAAGAAGATAGAACAATTTAGAAATACCCATGGAGACAAGACTTGGAGGTAAAGAATGAGTTGAGAAGGAAGAATCTATGCTTCACTTGCAAGGAGCCTTGGTCACCTAGAGAAAGGTGCCCTGGAAAGTTTTAAGTGCACTACATCGAAGTAGTCTTTGAAGATGAGTTAGAAATTGAAACTTGAGCTATTCAGCGAAGAAGAGGAAAAACTAGAACTAGGGATTGAAGAAGACAATTCAAAGGAAGGATGAATTTGTGGAGGCATGCTTGCTAAGTTGTGTAGTATGCCTAGGTATAATCCTGTTTTGATTTGTAGAGTTTTAAAGGGACGACGAGTTGCTATACTAATTGATATAGGTGCTACTCATAATTTCATAGATGTAGGTCTAGTGGCAAGGCGAGGTTCGCACACATAATACTTCAAAGGCTTCAATGTGATGGTCTTAGACATTTCTCTATCCAATGCATTAGGAAGATCCCTCAACTAGATATTACCCTATGAGATTACAATATGAAAGATGATTTCTATGTGGTTAGTATAGGAGACATTGACATGGTTTTAAGTATTTAGTGGTTGCACTCATTGGGGGAAATTTTATAGAACTTCCAAACCATGCTATTAAAGTTCCAATCTAAACAAAAGGAAGTGATACTCCATGCAATGAAGAATGGAGTGCCAAGAATTGTATCTACAAAAGGAATGGAGAGAATTTTCAGTCATGGATAGGTGCATTGGGCAGTGCAATGCTTGGTATTAGTGACTAACTCTCTTGAAGGAATTAAGGCATCCTTGTGTATTATAGAAAAGGCCATTATAATGCTTGCAATGAATTAGAATATTTTCACATTTATCAAATCTAACAGTACATTTGTGCCAGAAAATGTGGAAAAGATGCCCTAGCTGCAACTAAAAGTCTCTTATGGATAAATACAAACAATCACATGGAGACTCTATTGTAGGTAACACATAAAATTTAATCTCTTTATGGTTTCGCATAAATGTCACTCACAAGTTAAGTTAGATCAATGTGATATGAAACCCTAGATCACATTGGCAATGTGGTGACTGAAAACAACAAATGATTGACCCTTTCATTGAAGAAAGAATTTGTATATATAGCTATTGTACATGTAGTAGTCAAATGGTGGGAATTTCCACGATTTAGGGAACTCTGGAAGATTCGTCACTGAAAAATAAATTGAGTGAATGATTCAATAATTGGATGATTACATTGAACGATATACACGTATATATAGAGGTTACAAGACGATGTTCTATAATTAGAATATAACATTAAAGTAAAAGATTAAAGAGCTAAAAGCTAAATTAAGCTTAAAAGCTAATTAACTAAAAAGAAAAAGCTAAATGCCAAATAAAGCTTAAAAGCTAATTAATTAAAAAGAAAAAGCTAAATGCTAAATAAAGCTTAAAAACTAATTAACTAAAAAGCTAAATGACCATTAAACAAGGAACTAAATATAGGTGACTAAAATATAATTAAATATTCTAATACCCTCCCTTAATGGTCATGCTATCTATCACACCAAGCTGCCCTCTAAATTTGAGAAACTTTTCTGGGCTCAAGGACTTGGTGAGGATATCTGCAGTCTAATCTTCTGTAGGAATGTACTGCAGTATCACTGATCCATCTTCAACATGCTGGCAGATGAAATGACAATGAAGCTCCACATGCTTTGTCCGCTCATGGAAGACTGGATTTTTGGCTAATTTTAGAACTCCTTGATTATCACAAAACAAGGGAGTAGGTCCTGGTTGAGACATTTGCATGTCTGCAATCATCCTACGTAGCCAAATTGCCTCACATGCTGCCTTAACAGTTCCCTGATACTTTGCTTCGGTCGAGGAAAGAGCTATTGCCTGTTGCTTCTTGCTGGTCCATGTGACTGCACCTGTACCCAAGCTGAAAACATACCCAGAAGTTGACTTTCTGTCATCAACACAACCTGCCCAATCTGAGTCTGTAAAACCAACCAGCCTAGGATCTTTGCTTCTGCTGTACAGAATGCCAAAATCAGGAGTGCCCTTCACATATCTAAGCACACGCTTCACTGCAACTCAATGTTCAACTTTTAGGGCTGACATGAAGCGAGAAATATAGCTCACAGCATAACTGATGTCAGGTCTAGTGGCGGTGAGATAGATGAGGCTGCCCACTAGTTGCCTGAATGAAGACTCATCCACTACAGGTGAATCTGATTTGGCTGATAATTTGAGCCCTATCTCCATAGGTGTAGATGCAAGTTTACAATCTTGCATTTGAAACTTATCTAGTAGGCTCTTGGCATACTTTGACTGAGAAATGAATATGTGGCTATCAGTTTGCCAAACCTCTACACCGAGACAATAATGGGGAAGTCCCAAATCTGTCATATCAAAATGCTGACACAAATTCTGTTTGACCTACATGATCAGATGTGCTGCATTGCCAGTAATGATGAGATCATCAACATAGACTACTAGAAATAGAATATCATCACTAGTATGTTTAACATACAAATTGGGATCTGAAGGACTCCTCTGAAAGCCTTGATCAATCAAGTACTTATCAATTTTGATGTACCATGCACGAGGAAACTGTTTGAGGCCATAGAGTGCTTTGACTAGTCTACATACTTGGTGTTCCTTACCGGCAACCTTGAAACCTGGAGGCTGCGTCATGTAGACTTCTTCCTGCAAATCACCATTGAGAAAGGCACTCTTGACGTCCATTTGCTGGACTTTCCATCCAAATTGAGCTCAGAGAGTGAGGACAAGCCTAATGGTACTCATCTTGGCTGTGGGAGCAAAGGTCTCCTCATAGTCGATGCCCTCCTTTTGTGAAAACCCTTTTGCCACCAACTGAGCCTTGTACTTATCAAGGCTCCCATCAGCTTTATACTTGACTTTAAACACCCATTTGCAGCCAATGGGCTTCTTTCCTGGAGGAAGATCGGACAATACCCAAGTGTTGTTTTTCAGAAGACTATGTTGCTCCGCTGCCATAGCCTTTTCCCATTCAGGTACACCTTTAGCCTCTGTATATGTTTGAGGCTCATAAATACTGTGAATGTTGGCCATAAGAGCAAAATTAACTGTGTGTTGCTTGCTCTTACCTCTAACTGATCTACCCTCAATGAGCTCATCATCATGAAGATCACCAATGGTCTTGGCCCACCACTTAGGCCGGAGAGTAGAAGTACCAATGTCTGCTGCAGGATGAAGAGTGCCTGGAATATTTGGAGCAAGCTCCTTTGGATGTGGATCGAGAAGATCTTGAGGAAAGTTAGGGGGTGCAATGTCATGCCTGGGAGACCCCACAACTTCAGAGTCAACTAAATCCCTCCCATCAAGTGGAGATAAGGGAAGACGAACACCCATACTTACAGCCTTTGGAGGGTGATCCTCAGTTCTCAAATCAAGAGAAGAAGGCTAAAAAGACCCTCTTTCTTCATCAAATACTACATCTTGACTGAATATGAGGTGATTAGTGTCTATATCAACCAGCCGATATGCCTTGTGGTTGTCACTGTAGCCGATGAACATCAATTTCTGACTCTTTGGATCCAGTTTGGTGCACGTGGCATTTGGAATCCAAACATAAGCTGTAGAGCCAAAAACTTTCAAATGACTGATTTTGGGCTTCCTGCCAGACCAAGCTTCCTCTGGAGTCATCTTCTTAACGGCCTTTGTGGGAGACCGGTTCTGAAGGTAGACTGCAGTGAAGACCGCTTCCGCCCAAAAGTGTTTTGGAACATTTCTATGCCCCAACATAGACCGAGCCATCTCAGTGACTGTACAGTTCCTGTGCTCAACAACACCGTTCTGCTGTGGGGTGTAAGGTGTGGTAAGCTGATGCTTAATGCCATGTGATGCACAAAAGTTGGTGAACTTTGTAGAACAAAATTCCCCTCCATTGTCGGACCGAAGAGTGACTATCTGACAGCTAGACTCTTTTTCCACTAAGGCCTTAAACGTTTGAAACATGGTGAACACCTCTGATTTCTGCTTAAGAAAATAAACCCACATGTGTTTGCTGAAATCGTCAACAAATAATAGAAAATACCTTCATCCAGTGACTGATGGAGTGTTCATGGGACCACAGATGTCTGCATGAACGAGTTGCAAGACCTTGGATGCTCTCCAAGCGTCTCCATCTGAAAACGGAGTCCTATGCTGCTTTCCAGCTTGACACGCTCCGCAAACTCCATGATTCTGAGTTTGAATCTCAGGTAGTCCTATGACTAGATCCCCTCGAATCAACTGAGAGAGATAGTGGACATTGAGATGCCCATATCGCTGATGCCAAAGAGTGCTGATGGAAGTACTCCTAGCTCCCATGGCGAGCTCCTGAGAACCAGTAGAATCAACAAGTCTATAAAGACCATGATCCTCAATACCAACTGCAACTGTAGTGCGAGTCTCCCTATCAACAATGTTGCACTTGTGCAACCCGAAGACGACATCCAGGTGTGGTGAATGCTGCATAATCTGACTGACTGACAGTAGATTGAGCTTCATACCAGGTACAAAGTATACATTGAGGAATATTAAATCCCTCCCACCAGATGAAATCTGAACGTTGCCCTTGTCGACAACAGTATACTCTTCGCCTCCACCAAAGATCACTGAATCAGTGAAAGGCATGTACTCTGTAAACCAATCCCAACGATGTGTGAAATGTCGAGAGGCTCCAGAGTCAATGTACCAAGCTGATGATTGAACACCATCAGAGGAGGTTTGGGCCATGAACGCATAGAAGGCAGATTCCTTTTGATCAGGATGCGTGGCAAAATTGGCTTTCTGCTTGGTCCCTCCCTGTTTGGATTGTTGGGATGCTATCAATTTCCGGCAATCTTTCACCAAATGGCCATATATATGATAGTAGGAACACTGCAAGCTCTTCTTTTTCGAAGACTGTTGAGGTTGACCTTGACCTTGTCCTTTCTGCTGGAAGGACGGAGCTTTACCCTTGTACTTATGCGAAGCTGAGGCTATGAAAGCCTGTTCAGTGGATGAACTAGCACTGCTTCCAAACTGCTGCTTCCATCGATCCTGTTGTAGTAGCTTGTTGCAAAGATCAGGGAACTTCAAATCAACACTAGTAGAGGAGATATTGAGCGTATCAATGAAATGCTCGTAGGATCTGGGAAGGCTTTTCAGCATGATCACTACCATATCCTCTTCCACCATAGTTCGGCCTATAGCTTCGAACTGATCACAGATGTCCTTGATCTTCGTAAGATGTGCCTAGATAGATGACTTCTCATCCATCATGATAGAAAACAACATATTCTTCAGAAAGAAAGCTCGGCGCTTGTCGGACGTTTCATGAAGATCCTTCAAAAGGTCCCAGATCTCTTTTGCTGTTTTACCTGAAGGCACCTGTGGGAGTTGATCATCTGTGACGGAGAGTTTGATAAGCATAACAACCTCTCGATTCTTCACATCATGTTTGTCTTGATCATCACCTGCTGTTGTAGGACGAGATTCCTTGCCCAAAACAAGCTGATCAAGGCAACGATACTCAAAGATGGTAAGCATACACTGTTTCCAAGTGTTGTAGTTGCGGCCGTTGAACTTTTGACTGTGTTCCAACATGATGTTGGTTAATGATGCCATCACGGAAATCGAGGTTGATCGAGGTCAACTAAGTGAAAGCAAGAGACAAAAAATCTGATTTAAAAAAAAATTAGAATAGAAACAGCTGCTGAAAAAACTGAAACCCTACAGGAGAATTCTGGCACGAATTTTGAGGTTTGGAAGAAACCCAAAAATTAAAAATTTTCTGCACACTTAAAACAGCATAAATGGTGCCAAAAAACAGCAAAAATCCCAACGTCCACAGAAATAGCAGAAATTGTGAACTGTTTTTAAATTCCAAGGCAAATTTGCTGGCACAAAAATCAAGGCACGAAAAACGAGGCACCCAGAAAAATCTGAGACCAACCCAAAAATGCTCTCAAAAAACCCACAAAGAATCTGAAAACAGAATGCAGATTCGATGGCTCAAAAATCGAGGCACAGAAAACGATGCACCCAAAAAATTTGATGACGACCCAGTTGAGGTCTCGAAAAACCCACCAAGAATCTGCAACCAAAATAAAATTTCGACTTGAACTGAAGGGTCAAAACCCTAGTCGGAAATTGCAGAAACCTTAGGAAAATTTGCAACCTGCAAAAAAAAAGAAATTGCCCAGGAAGAGAAAAAAATCTGTTTTTAAAAAAAAAAAACAGTTTTTAATAATATCTCTTCAATAAAAACTTCGAAAAATTTTAATAACAAAAATTTTCGAAATTTTTAATTTCCATGCTCTGATATGATGAAAAATAAATTGAGTGAATGATTCAATAATCGGATGATTACATTGAACGATATACACACGTATATATAGAGGTTACAAGACGATGTTCTATAATTAGAACATAACATTAAAGTAAAAGATTAAAGAGCTAAAAGCTAAATTAAGCTTAAAAGCTAATTAACTAAAAAGAAAAAGCTAAATGCTAAATAAAGCTTAAAAGCTAATTAAATAAAAAGAAAAAGCTAAATGGTAAATAAAGCTTAAAAGTTAATTAGCTAAAAAGCTAAATGACCATTAAACAAGGAACTAAATATAGGTGACTAAAATATAATTAAATATTCTAATAGTGACCACAAAGAGGGTGTGAGCAAGTTGGCAATAACTTCAGAAATCTTCAACTAATACCTTGTTGTGGCTGCTCCTACCTCTGGGGTGTCATTTTACCTAATGATGCTAGAAATCACAGCTTGGAAGTACTTATGAGGCATGCAAGGATATTCTTTGGGGCTTGTACATGTCTTGGAAATCAAATCTGTAGTGCTTGGCATGGGAAAATGCCCACAAAATTTGTAGAAAACGTGCAACAAGGTCGTGTGCCATTCCTTCCATTGGTTGCAAATGTCCTAGGTGGGTGAGAGTAGGTGGAATAGTGGATTGGGGATGTAAACGATTTCTGGTGCCCTTTTTACAGTTCAAAATAGGTGTATTTCATATTTACCCTTTGTGTTGGGTATTTTTTCCACTTCCTAAACTTTGTCAGAAGCTTTAACAATTTTTGAACCCTTTTCTAGATTCCATTAGTACTTTACTAGAGTTTCAACTTCAAAATTGCTTTGAATTCACTGATGCCCATTGAGCTTGATTTTCCTTTGTATGTTGGCACATTTGACAAGTTGCACAACCACATTGGGTTTGGATGAGAGGTTTGGAACTTAGCCAATATTGTCGACAATCATTGCATAAGACCATGTTGGAGGTTCAATGAGTTCAAGAATCTCTAACATTTGTTTTGCTTTTGTTGTAATATTCCCCTTAAATTTTCTTTTTGTTTTTAGCAATAAGAGTTACAAGAAAACACCATAACCTGTTAAGGCTAGAGAAATAATCCAAACTGCTGAAAGGGAACCCTTCCACCTTTTGTTCATCAAGAGCCCAATCTGGGAGGGTGAGAGCATACGGTGTTTCGGGGATCGTTAGCACCATAAATCAAATTGAAATTACAATGCACAGGTGGCAAGCCAGCCCCTTTTGCGTATCCAGTAGGATATAAACTGAACTCTTGGCGGTAAACCAGCCAAGGGAAATAACAAGAAACTGAAACTCAATCACTCTACCGCGTATTTCAGCAAGAGGACATTACATTAAGCTATCACTCTACCGCATATTTCAGTTGGAGGACAATTGCATAAAACTTATCACTCGACCACTTATTCAGTGGGAGGACTGAGTACATAAACTGAATTACAAAGCAAGAAGGCGGCTAAGTCAGCCTCTTCCACTTATGCAGTGGGAATTACAATTAAGAACAACAAGCATGATTGATCAGTACTACTGAAACAATCTTACAAAATAGAGATATGAGATAAGATAAGAAGCTTAATGCTGATCTCAAACAATCCACTATCAAAATCACATCACACTTGAACACTACTGCTGTTCTAATTCTGCAAGCTAGAAAACACACTGTCCAGCCACTAACGGAAATACCAAAACACTCATAAATTTCTCAAAACTAATCGGAATCACACCAAATAAAATGCAAATGACTAATATAACATAGGCAACCAATCCAATACCTCAAACTCGCAACTTGGAAACCCCGAATGTGTTGCACGCATCCCATGGTAAGTCTGAAAATGGCGCTACAGCAGCAAACTTCGATTTGCAACCAAAAATTGTGACGACCACCAAAAGCCACGCCAAGATAGGAGAATGATTGTCTTCCCAATACACTTCCAAAGAGTCGATACCCAGAATGATGCAATCACTTGGTCAAGAGGTATGAGCAAAATACGGTTTCAGCAACTCCGTGACAAGCAACAAGGAAACACTCCAAAATCCACACAAAACTCTCCACAATTTGTAGAACACTCACGGACAACACTGGAACTACAGGAACGCAGCTAGGTACTATCTTCCAAGTACGAAGCTGAAACTTAGCTAGGAAGCCACACTTTGAAGCTGAGATTTTCAATCGCCAAACCGGCAACATAACAATGCAATTTCATAAGATATCCAAATGGAGGCCAAGCACCTGTATTTATAGTTTTTTTCCTCTGAAATTCAAATGTAAATGCTCCCAAATTCACGTCTCCAATTTGCATTTCATTTCACTATCACATGGCATCCAAATGATATATCATTTCATTTCCCAAGGTGGGCGCCCAAGTTGCATTTTAACCAATAATTAAGCAAGTTTGAACTTGCCTAAGTCTTCAACAATAACTTAATGCATTCTTCAAATTTCAATGCCTAACTTAGGAAAACATAACATTGATATTAGATATAAATGTCTTTTCCTAAGTCGTCCAATATATCATTAATCAGTAATAAAATAATTAAATTTTCAACCTTAGGATAACGAAATAATATTTAATTAAATCACTTATGACTCCAATACTGATTATCAACAAAATCCAGGATGAAGCTGAGCAATGAAGACCATTGAACTGCTACAGGAACAGGACCCTGTCCAAACTGCTAAAAATAGAATTGCTCAATACTGCCACTTACTAAAAATAGTAAGTCATGCAATACTCTTCCGAAAAACATGATCTTTGCACCCAGAGAAAGAGCTTGGAAAGCTCAGTAAGACAACATCATCCAAACAGCCAAACCCTAACTTACTAAAAATAGTAAGTTCTCACGTCACCAAAGAATCAAATGCATGTTATGCCACCCTGGAGATCATGAAAAACCCAGAAGGATACCATAGACAAAACTGAAGAATTCCCTCCTGGTAAACCCTAAAAAGCTTGTGCAAAACTCCATTGAAATTGGAAACCCTAATTTTGCATTTGACTGGCCTACGGGCATCCAAGGACAGGCTAATAGCCACTGGAAATCGTAGTGCTAAAAATGGGGACATTACATTTGTCTTGTTGGAGATTTTCCCTAAATTTGAACCAAGTTGGAGGTTTCGCAAGTTCAAGAATTTGTGAGCCCTATATGTAGTACACACACACATATTATATATATGTGTGTGTGTGTGTATACTGCATATATACACGCACACACACACACATACATACATACATAAATCCACACACATGTATAGCACACACTTTTCTTGTTCTTTCATCTATTGGTTCTTTCAATCATCTCTAAATCCACACTGGAACTTTTGATATTTATTGAACTTGGTGGAGATTTGGCGTGGACCTGGCACTAGGAATTTGGTGCTAGGGATTGGGATTCCTTCAAAGTTTCGAGTTTTGATGGGGCGAAAGAGAATGAGGGGGATTTGGATCAAGATCACAAGGAGGAAGGAGTTATACAACGATGACAATCTCAAGTGCGGGAACCATGGCTCCAAAGGGAATTGCAAACTTTAGATCTTGTGCAAAGTGCACTCCAATAAAAGTCCAAAAGTTCAACAACAAAGGGAAAGTGGAAGGATTTAGGGTTTTGGAGATCGGGGAAATAGGAAAAAGGTACCTAGGGAAGGGGAACTTAAAAACTCTGACAGAAGAAGGAACTCATGGCAAAATGTTAGTCTTTCAAGGATTTGGGGGAAGGCAAACCAAGTACACATGGAACTTAGGGAAGGTTGAAACTTGAGCACTAAAAGAAAATCTAAGGCAAGGATGAAGAATTTGGGATTTGGAGAGTGGGGGTGCAAAGGAAATGGTACCCAGAGAAGGAAAGGCTTGAAACTGCAACACACAATGGACTTAACACAAAGGATCGTGGTTTCAAGTGGACAAATGAAATGACACTTAGTTAAGAGAAACCTTGAAATTTGGAAATCTCGACAAGCAAAGGAAAATGACCCAAAAACATCCCACCCTTAGGATTTTCGTGGATTGATAATCTATGATGGGAATAACAAGGCCAAAATTCAACCAAGGGGAAAGGACTCGAGTAAAATTTGGCATTGTCAAATTGATTCCTAATAACAAGCAACCAATCCTATGTCTCTTCCATCTTCATGCAGCACTTCCTCCTATAATTCCCCACCTACTTCTCATAAAAATAGTCATTTATAGTTAACATTACATTTTGCAAATTTTTTAATACATTCTCCACGTATTTTTGATCCTCATCCCTATCTATAGTTCTTTGTTCACCTAGTTAACCCATTGTTTCTACCTCCTCCACACCTTGTTGATCCTAACTTGTTGATGAACCAAAATAGGAAGTCCTTAGGGCCCACTAATTTGACTCTATGAAAGACCACCTCATTAGAACTTGATAGGTACAATTTTGCCAGAAGGAAGTTGAAACATTTTGAGAGGTCTAGAGACCTCCAAGACACCATGGTTGTGAGTGATCATTGGATTTTTGATGTCTTTCTCAAGGTCCCAACAATATTCCCTAACCTTTTGTAGTTCCTTATAGACCATTACATTTTTTTTCCTTGTCAAGCACAAGGTCACCATGGATGCAACAAACATCGACGACTTTTCCAAATACTATTCAACCTTAGGTAACACTAGCAACTTGCTAAACACCCATACTATAAACCTTTCCTTAGGAATGAATTGAAATATTTTTTTGGCAAGTCCTTAATGCAAGCTATATTTCAGTAGATTGTCTTCTCCCAAGTCATTTTCTTCCCATATAGCCTTGATAAAACCTAACATTGCAAGTAGCAACATCTTCACAATTGAAGGTTGCGACCGATTTGTTTTTGGAGAAGTTGCCTCAACAATATGGGTTGTGAGAGGTGGCCTTTGGATACCAACAATCTATTTCACCAAGCATAGACACGATCACCAACAACCCACCAAACCAAAGAACGACATTCTACCAACCACTAGAAGGACACAACAAACACATGACCCAACATCCCCCACATCTCCATATATGGCCATTCCCATGCACCAAGTTTAATTACTTGAGCATGGGAAAGAAACCAATGTCAAGTCGATATAATAAAATATTCACTCAATAAGATCTTAGGGGACAGTTGGGGTGTATGCCATCATATGTGGCAAACAAATTACATGTGTGTGGTGGTGTAAAATTAGGGTTAGGGTTAATTTAAGATAATAAAACCACTAAATGACCTAATTTAACAACACATTAAGGAGGATGTAATGTCCCCTTCTCGCCAATGATCACTCTTGGTGGAAAGATAGCCTATATAGGAAGCCCGTGGGCTATTTTGAGCATAATTAGGGTTTCCATCTTTTGGGAGGTTTTTGGGTAAGGAGTTGTTGGAATCAAGGTTTTTTGTTTGTATAGTTTTTTTGGGTTTTCAGAAAGCTTCGCAATGATGATACATGCGTAGCAATCGGTGGAGTTTGGCATACTTACTATTTTTAGTGAGGGCGAGGACAACTTATTTTTCTTGGTTTTTTGAGAGCTTCGCAGCTGTGTGACATGCATCTCCATCTGATCACTTTTGGCAGACTTACTATTTTTAGTAAGTGAAAGTTGCTTCCTAGTTTGTGCCCTAACGAAGTTTGGAGATGCTATTTTTAGTAAGTACTATTTTTTAGGGTTTCAGGTTGAGCGAGTGCAGCACAAGCTATTTTTAGCAGTCCAGCTTGGCATGATGATTCAGTGATTCAGTTCTACTTTTGCCAGGCAAATTGGATTTAGCTTCTTCAACTTGATTATATGATCAAATGGACTTGGTCATTTATTAATTAAACGACTTAAGTTATTTCTACTTTATTGGGGCGTCCATCTTAAAAATATTTTATTAAAGATTTTAATCTTTTAAAATGTGTGGACATGTGCTTATGTTGGCAACCCTTTTTGAGGAATATTTGGCTTTAAATTAAAGTCATAATATTTTGTCTTGGGCATCCAAAATGAAATTTCATTTCATTTCATTTGGACGTTGCTTTTGGAGGAATGTGAATTTGAATTTGAGGGGATTTTATCTATAAATACAGGGCTCTATTCTTCATTTTGATCATAAAAATGTTTATGCAACGAAGTGCTGCTGGTTTGTTTCCAGAACGTTGCTTCGAGGGTGAATACCTCCTAGCTTTTTACAGTCTTCGAGTTTGAAAATATAAATCCTAGCTGTGTTTGCAGGGCACTCTTTCCATAGGATGTATTAAGATCTCTTGATTGACTGAATGGATTTTTGTGGGTAGGAGCTTGTTGGAAAGCTATTCACTGGGTGTCTCATCTCCTGACCTCAAGGGTTGATTGGTAGAGAGTCTGATTTTTGGGAGCAAATCGTCCCTAAGGCTGGCCGTACTTTATGTGGGAGCTAAGTGCATTGCAAGGAAGGTTTTCACGGAGTCTTTGAGGGTTTCTTGGTTGGATTTTTCGAGGATATTCAGTATTCCTTCGGTTGTTTACATATTGGAGCTGCTTGGAGTGGACATTGGTGAGATTTGGATGCTTGGAGAGTTTCTTGGTTGCTGATCTAAAGGCGTACAGCCTGCTGTTCACACACAACAACAATTTGGTATCATTGGTTTATGCTCATTCATGCTTGTTCCTCTCCTTCTATTTGATACTCTGGTTTCCTATTGGTTATACATTGATAGAAGATCACATTTTCATGTTCTAATCATCTTATGGTGTTCCATGTAATGCTGGTTGGTAGTACCATAGTTGAAAACCTCAGACTCGACAATGACTCGATGAGCTCAAATATTTTAAAAAACTCAGGACTCGCGAAAACTCGGCATTAACTCGACAACTTTATCGAACATTTGAAAATACATTTAAAAAATAAAATGAAGTTGGAAACTCTATTATGCATAAAACTCTAATAAATTGCAGATCTTTAGCTCCCTAAATTACAAACAATTTTTAGCTATATTATAGTTATTACTAATTTCCTTACATTTATAAATGTTGCATTATTAGAAATCAAGATTATTATAAATTCTTTATATTTTTACAACATATATTTTTAATTTGAAATATATAGATTGTTCATCCTTGCTTATATAGATTTTTCATAATTGTATAACCGTATTACTAAAATTTTGTTTGAAATATATAGAAAATCGATTAAAACCTGGTAACTTTGTGCATCGGGCTTTTTTCCCCGTTATTGTGCCCTATTCGCGTCGCCCGCGTCGCAAACACTCCTCATCGTGCCGGCAAAAGACAAAATACATAATATAATTCAGGTTTATGACGAAATATAATTTTTTTTTTTTTTTTTACCGCTGATTTTTCCGTGATTTTTAGCGGTTTTCGGCAATTTTTAAGGTTTTAAATCGCTGTGGGTTTTAAAAAATTTCTTGCCGAGTTTACCCGTGAGTGACTCGCGGCCAACTAGGGCTCGCGAGTACTCGCAAGTCTGTGAAAAACTCGCAATTTTTTTCATCTGTGGGTAGTACTAACAACAAATGTTATTTTGATTAGTTTCCCAATACCCACTGTATAAGTGGAAGAGGCTGGTTTTCTGCCTGGCATAGTTGTTTTATCTTTCCCAGTGTTTGTTTCCAGTTAATAATGTATTACTCCCGCTGAATAAGTGGTTGAGTCTTCTTTTGGTTTGTAATGCTCCCACTGCATAAGTGGTTGAGCCTTCTTTGGTTTGTAATTTTCCCCATGGAAAGTGAAAGTGGCTAGTCATATTGCCAAGGAGTTGTTTAATTTCCAATATTTTAATATCCCGCTGAAAAGTGGAAGTGGCTGGTCCAACCGACAACATGTAATGCTTTCCAATGTTTCATCTTGGCTAATGCTAACGGGAGAAATTGTTGTGTTGAAATTTGGAAAAACCTAAGGGGGATATTTTAGAGGAGAGGAATCTAATAGATCTAGCCTTGTTAGATCTAGATTCTGATCAGATTCCAAGCCTCTTTGGATAGGGTTCTTTCCTCCTTACATTGAATTGATTTGAATAATTGAAGATTAGGGCAAGATAGTGAATTATTGAAGTAATCTGATAGAAATAGTGAGCTACAAATGTCGTACGGATCCACCAACCTAGATCTGAGCAAAAGATGTTTCGGATCTGTTCCTAGAAGTTCGACTTGATTTTTCGGGACAAGTAGTATCAATTTGCCATGGTCCTCTGAATTTGTCACCTCAGAAAGCTGAACTTGTTCATCTCTGCGAATCCTGTCGATCCTCCTGAACGCAACTTTGTACCTGTTTCCTGCACACAAAAAGAAGGGGGAAATTGTTGGAATTAACCATGAAATTGAATTGAAAATGTAAATGAAGTATTGTAGTAAAATACTTTCCTTTTGAGGGAAAGGCTGAAAATATCTTAAACACCAATGATATACCTTTAATGAAGTTTTGTTTGTCTCCACAATAGAATTAGGGTTTCATGTAGATTGTCTTCATAAAACATAGAACATGAATGTCATCTCTAATGCTTGAATCTTGACTTCAATTCCTGCTCTGGTGCTTGATAGAAGACTGATTGCTTGCTCACTTGAATGTAGGATCTCAATTTTGCTTTCTTGAGTTGATTAGGAATTCGAATTAGAAGTGTTAGGTTTAAAATGAGAGGGGTAGACCAACTTTTATACTTGCTTGTCGAAAATCAAATTAAATTTCCAACCTAAGCCGACACGGGATCTAATTTCCCGCTCTCACAACGTGACAGTTCGAGGGGCCATTTTGGGGCCTAATTGAGAAGCCTAGTGTTGATTTATAGCTTCGGTCGGATTCTTCAGGGCCGACTTAGCCATTAAACGTTTGAGTGGCCTATCGGCTTTTCACAGTCAATAAATTATATTAATTACTTATCGACCTTGCAATA
Organism: Cryptomeria japonica; assembly: GCF_030272615.1. NCBI lineage: Eukaryota > Viridiplantae > Streptophyta > Pinopsida > Cupressales > Cupressaceae > Cryptomeria > Cryptomeria japonica. Next base: position 396,783,611 of record NC_081413.1, read on the forward strand.
CGTAATTGCAAACCCGCCACTCTTTGTTATAAAGACGTGTTAGTTATGTTGCCACCAAAGGACGTATTAATCAAATATAACTAATGGTTAATGAGAAGACGTAATTATTGAGGAGATGTGATTGTTGATATGGAACCGATCTTGGAAAGAGACATGTTGATTGGCTTCATCAATCCACGAATATATGATTCGATTCCTCTTCTCTTTCAAGGCAATTGAATCATCTAACAATCACAGCAGATCGAATTTCATACTTACATCAAGCAGATAAAAGAAAATATAACCCATAGCAGTTCATGTTATTCCTCCAGCAGTCCATTGATTGTCATCTACAGCAGATCGTGCATCCTCCTCCAGCAATTCATGTGTTACCTTCTGCACATTGGATTCTTCATCAACAAATTGGAATCTTACATTAAGGCAGATTGAACCTGTATTATTCTTTGGAAGTCTGGATTGCATTTATTAATAATCCAGTTTCAAAGTGTGAAGCATTATTTGCAAAGACATATTACTATTTTGTCTATCCAATCTGATCACCAAATTTAACATGGTATAAGAGCAGGCTTAAGGAAAGATCAGATCAGATTTGTAGAAGCAAGGTTATCTTCCACTATTGTCTTCAAGTTCGACTACTTCTATCAAGCGTCAAGATGGTGAATGTAATTAGAGTTGAAGAGAGACTTGAGGGAGCATCAAACTTCGTATCTTCGAAGTTTAGAATTATGCTTGCCTTGTGTGAAAACGAATTAGACGATTTCGTGAAGAAAGCCATACCGGAATCAACCGAAGAGGATGAGAAGCTTCAATGGAAGAGAAAGAACCATAAATCAATGAAGATGTTGGTTGACTCTGTGAAAGATCACATTGTGCCAATTATCTCCAAGTTGGAGATGGCATATGATTTGTTCAAAGCATTAGAGGAAATGTAGGAGATCAACAACACAAGCCGAGCTCTTGCATTAAAGCAACAACTTCACAACATCAAAATGACAAAAGGAGAATCCATCACCTCATACTTCATGAGAATTACCAAATTGAGAGATCAACTCTCTACCATTGGACACACTATAGAGAGCAAAGAGTTAACCATGTTGGCACTCAATGGTCTCCCTTCATCATGGGAGTCATTTATTCAAGGGATAAGCGCAAGATCAAAAGTTCCTAAGTTTGATCGACTGAAGATAGATTGCATTCAAGAAGAGTCAAGTTTGGTCACAAGAGGCATTGGTCAAAGTTCTACAAATGAAGATATTCATGTTCTTATCTTGCACTCCTCAAAGAAGAAGGGTAAGAAAGGACACTTCAAAAGGAAGAAAGATAAGGAATCCAATGATGGATCTGCATTCAAAAGAAGGAAGGATATTTCAAAAATCCAATGCTTTAGATGTGACAAATATTGTCACTATGCAATGAAATGTCCAACTAGGACTATGCCTCAAGCTTCCATTGCGGATGTTTTTGAGACTCCTTCACAAAAGGATTCAGAAGGATTCATGTTCTATTCAGCCCTATCAAGTAATATGCCTACCGACCACAACACTTGCTAAATTGATAGCGGTGCATCTCGCCACATTACCGGATTTAGAGGACATCTAAATGATTTGGTGGAGAAAAATTCAAATGAACAAGTAATCATTGTAGATGATACCAGTTACTTCGTGAAAGGAGTTGGGACCTCCTCTCTTCACCTAAATTCAGGCATTTCCTTACAATTGAATGATGTACTATTCGTTCTAGGGAATAAGCGAAATCCTGTCTCCATATCAGCCTTGGAAGACAAAGGATATCGAATTGCGTTCGTAGATGGCAAAGTCCTTGCATGGCCAAAGAAATCAAACATCAAGACGGCTCAAGTCATTGGAGTTTGTCATGGATGTCTTTATAGGCTTTGCACTAATCTTCCTCAAGCCTTACTTCACGACTCATCAAGTACTTGTGAGATTTGGCATAGAAGATTGGGTCACCTTCACTTTCGTGCACTACCTACAATGGAGAAGATGGTTACAGGCCTTCCAAAACTCAACCAGGAGCATGAAGGCACTTGCAAAGGTTGCACATTGGGTAAGAATACTAAAGGTACATTCCATAGTAGTGAAAATAGATCCAAATGTATTTTAGAACTCATTCATTCAGATTTATGTGGTCCTATGTCTGTTGCGTCCTTGAGTAGTTTCTTGTATTATGTTATTTTTATTGATGACTACTCAAGAAAGACTTGGATCTATTTCTTGAAAATTAAAGAATCCGATGAAGTACTTTTGACATTTAAGGAATTCAAAGCTCTAGTAGAGAACATATCAGGGAAGAGGATCAAAGTCTTGAGATCTGATAATGGAGGAGAGTTACCTCCGGTAACTTCCGTAATTTTTGCATTGAAGCTGGGATTAAGAGGGATTTTTGTGTTCCCTATAGTCCTCAACAGAATGGAAGAATAAAACTATTGTGGAAGCAGCCAAAGCCATGATCCATGATCAAAATCTTCAAACTTCTTTTTGGGATGTGGCTTCTAGAACTACTGTCTATGTTCAAAATAGATGCCCTCACCGCATTTTGGAGAATGAGACACCCGAAGAAGCATTCACAGGAGTGAAGCTGGATGTAAGTCATTTAAGGATCTTTGGTTGTCTAGTGTATGCACATATACCCAAAGACAAAAGAACAAAGCTAGAACCTTCTGGCAAGAAGGGAATATTTGTAGGCTATAGTGAAACATCAAAAGCTTACAGAATCTATATTCCAAGTCAGAAATTGATTGAGTTAAGTAGGGATGTGACATTTGAAGAGGATGTTGCGTTTAGAAAATCCAAGGGCACCCATGAGATGGATTGTGAAGATCAAGAGCCTCCTCAATATATGGAAGAAGACCATGCTCCTCAGTTTTAGAGGGAGACTCATGAACCTGAAGAAGATGATAATCCAAATGAGCCCTTGGATCCTACTGATGGGCCTAGAGATATTGTTGTAAACCGGAAACGACCTCTTTGGGTGAGGAAAATGATGCAAGTGGCAGAAAGTTTTGCAGCCCCAAAAGGAACATTTAGGGAAAGCAAAAGACCACATAAGTTCTCTAGCTATGCTGCTTTGATGAGTCAATTAATTAACTCAGAGCCTACCAGTGTTGAGGAAGCTACTAGTCAGCAAGTTTGGAAGGATGCCAAAACATAAGAGTATCAATTAATTCTAAAGAATGATGTTTGGGACATTGTACCTAGACTAGAAGGTAAATCTATTGTTTCTTCTAAATGGCTCTTTAAGATCAAACATGCTGTTGACGGTAGTATTGAGAAATACAAGGCTAGGTTCGTGGCTAGAGGATTCTCTTAGAAGGAGGGGAATTGACTATGAGGAAACCTTTGCTCCAGTTGCCCGATACACTTCAGTAAGAACCATCATAGCTATTGCAACATCTAAAGGATGGAAGATTCATCAAATGGATGTAAAGATGGCTTTTCTAAATGGTATAATCGAGGAAGAAGTGTATATTGAACAACTTGAAGGATTTGTGGTACATGGGAAGGAATCTCATGTTTGCAAGTTGAAGAAGGCATTGTATGGCCTTAAGCAGGCTCCAGGTGCTTGGTATGAAATGATTGATTGTTACCTGATGGGCTTGGGTTTCTCCAAGAATGATGCACATTCAGACTTGTACTTCAAGGTAATTAATGGGGAAGCATTAATTCTGATTCTTTATGTTGATGACTTACTTATCACTAGAGAAGATCATCTTATTATCAAATGTAAGGAGGAGTTAGCTTCTGAATTTGAGATGGAGGTGTCATGTCCCTAGGATGAATGTATTAGACATATTTATATATAACGGTATATATCCTAATTTCTGATATTAATGGGAATATGTCTCTGTTAGAAATATCCAAAAAACTAAATAATAATAATGTATGAAATCGAATATTGATTATTTAATTGTTAATTGTTCAATTCATATATAATGACATTAAATCATGGCAGTTATTATCATGATAATTATTCAATTAAGATGAAGGTCACAAAATAAATAGTAACTAATAAATTCATTAAGTAAATATGACAAAGGTCGCATTGGGCATGCACATCTTCAGATGGTCACGACCCAAGCAATTGCCCATCTGAAAGGGATGTGATCCAGAATGAAAGTCACGTCTCTCCTAATGAGACGTGACTCTTGATCGATGCCAGAGAGTATATATAGATTGGGTTCTCAGTTTAGTGGTGGACACAGGAGAAAAACAAAAAAAGGTAGAAAGACTACCGCAGTATAATTCCGGAAGAGCACAAGGCGATAACCAGGTATGTTCACAAACTTAGAAAATAGGACTGGTTTTTAACTGTAGTATGAGACATTTAATTTTGTTAATGCATTAGTAGCTTCTGCAAGATAAGACTTCTCTAACCCGTTAATCTCCTTTATTCTGTTATGGTTTATTCATCTATGCTATTAGATTATCTGATTTATGCTTTCCGAACTGAATATGTTTATTAGATTGTAACATTGATCATGATTATGATATTGGCATTGGATAAAGATGGATTAGATCGACGACTTGCTTAACATAGTTAAGTGTCGATCTAAATGCTATCGGGCTAATAACCCGATAGCATATTAATGTCGATTCATTTATGAATCGGCATTAATATGCTATCGAGGTATTAACCCGATAGCATATGTAATGCTATTTGTTATCGGGTTTAGTTCATACCGACAAACATTTATAATCGGGCCATTAACAAAGCATCATAACTAACACCGTTTCAACCAAGTGTTTAAGTATTAAATGTTAGTTACCAAACATAACCGAAATCGGGATGTGCAATATGGAAAGACACCGATCAATAGGTGCCTTGATTGGTCATGTCTAAAAGACATGACCGGTCAAGACATCTATTGACCGGTCTTCTAAAACATATAAAGCCCGACATGAATCATTTGGAGAAGATATATAAAAATATTAATGATCTCTCTCCTTCAGCCTTCATCAAAACAATCAGATTATTAGACAATATAATCATATAAAATTCTCACATATATAATTTGTTCTTTTATTGCAATTGAATAAAACTTTACAAATTTGCATCGAATTCTAAATTCATATGTAACATAATTACCACGATGAAATGCATCAGATAGAAAATTCCTGTGTTACGAGATTAAACCCATAAATGGCATCGAACCAACTTAAACATTATGTGATGACTATATACTGCATCCTTCATATGATACGAAAGTGCTGTGAATCGTATCTAGTTTAACTAATATAATACAATAAAATTGCACACGGCAAACTCTTCAAATCTTATGACATGTAATGCGAGTTGTAAGATGTAATAATTATGTAAACAACAAACACTGTAATTTGAGTAAACCAATATTTTGCAAATTACGTTTTGAAATACACAACAGGGAATTTCGTCTAATTAGATGTATGAGGGGAAACAATATGTGAGTCCATGGTTTACGATTAACAATTAAGTAATAGATTTAGTATATCATAATTAATCAGTCAGTAATTACGTCCATACTTGCTCGCTTCCGCATCTCTAAAAAGTATCTCTTGGAACTGTATCATGAACAAAGTGTAGAAAGATGTAATTCGTTGCATTGTTAAATATAAACCAAGTAATTGGCTGAATAATGTAGATTGTAAACCAATTAATAAAAATGATTTCTACCGGTAATGTTAATAATAAATTTAGAGGGATTGGAGATATGTAGGGGGGGAGTGGCCCACCCAAGAAGATAACTACTGAGGCATGTCAGTAACCCAGGAGGGTAAGTGACTGCTCTTGGGCTTGGGTTTGGCATCGTAGGCCGCCTCTGTCATCTCCTTACTTTCTCTGGGTTAAAATTAATGTTAAAACTGAAGGGAAAGACTCACGCCTTGTGGAAAGGTGGGCTTATGACTGCTTCTGGACCACTGTGGTTGGTTGGGAAATTCCACAACTTTCCTCTACTAACTAGAATGAATGAGTTCCGTCTTTATTGATTATACATGATGGTAATCATTTAATTATTTTGTTGTATAAGTTAATGTATTGTTCTTATTTAATTATTTTTGTGTGATGTTAATTGCCCTTTAGTAAGGTGATTTTTCTTGTTATTCGGATTTACTCTTGTAATAATTTATAGGCAAACTTAACTTGTATTACTGCACTAAGTAGGGGACATCACAGAACGATTTTGGTTTATTGCACTACTTCCTTGGGTTAGAAGTTTGGCAGAAATTTGATGAGATCATTCTGAGTCAAGGGAAGTACACCTTTGACATTCTAAAGAGATTTGGTATAATGGATTGTAAATCCATGTCAACACCTATGGAGACCAACTTGCATAAGTTAAGAGAGGCTGCAACTGATTCGATTTGGTAGATTCTACACTATACAGGCAGATGATTAGGTCCTTGATGTATCTAGTCAATACTAGACTAGATATTTGCTATGCAGTGAGTGCACTTAGCCAGTTCATGTGTGAACCAAAGCAAATACATCTAGTTGCAACAAAACATATTCTGAGATACTTGTGCGGTACAGTTGGATATGGCCTGAGATATTCTTCTGATATGAACTTGAAGTTGCATGGATATACTGATTCCGATTGGGCAGGATGTGTCACTGATCGAAAGAGCACCTCTGGTTGTTGTTTCAGTTTGGGTTTGTTATGATGTCTTGGTGCAGCAGGAAACAGTCTTCAATAGCACTGAGCTCCACAGAAGCTGAGTATATTGTAGCATGTGTGGGAGCACGAGAAGCAGTGTGGCTTCAGAATCTTCTTGCAGGATTGTTTTGACAATCCTTAGAGCCTACAATTATCCATTGTGATAATCAAAGTTGTGTAAAGCTTTTTGTCAATCCTGTGTTTCATGACAGAACGAAGCATGTGGAGATCAAGTATCACTATGTTAGAGACATGGTGGAAAGGAATGCTATTTAGTTGAGATACATTAGTACTAATGAGAAAACGACAGACATTCTCACCAAGCCTCTCTCCAGAATAAAGTTTGTGTACTTTCGAGGTGAGCTTGGTATGGTGGAGGATGAAGCCCTAGTTGAGATTGAGTCTCTGCTTCATTGGTTTGTTTATATATATACTAATGTATTCTTCTCTTCAAAAGATGTTTAAAGTGTAAACTCTTGTTAATGCATTTCTCCTTGAGAGAGACTTGAGGTGTAAGCCCTTATCTCCACCCTCTGATATGGTTCATGGTGGATGTTATGTGTGTAATGCCATGACAACACCATGTGAGAGAGTCCATGGTGATTTTCTTGTACTTGTGTGTTTACCCTCTGGATGAGCCATGGTGAATATCATTGTGAGGTGATGATCTCACAATGATGAACACTTGTGCATCTTACCATCATTGTGAGGTGATGATCTCACAGTAATGGTTGATATCTCGTGAGTTGATATCTATGGATAAGCCATAATGGTAGATATCACGTGAGGTGATATCTATGGATAAGCCATAATGGTGGATATTACGTGAGGAGATCTATATATAAGCCATAATGGTGGATATCATGTGAGGTGATATCTATGGATAAGCCATGATGGTTGATATCACAGAGAGGTGATATCTTTCCTTTCCACATATGGATGTAGCATTGTGGTCAATCATCACAATAAGGTGATGTAACTTGTAAATATTAAGAAGGATTCCTCCCTAGCTAAGAGGGAGTATTGATTTATAGCTTCGGTCAGATTCTTCAGGGACGACTTAACCATTAAACGTTTGAGTGGCCTATCGGCTTTTCATAGTCAATAAATTATATTAATTACTTATCGACCTTGCAATATGTAATTGCAAACCCGCCACTCTTTGTTATAAAGACATGTTAGTTATATTGCCACCAAAGGACATATTAATCAAATATAACTAATGGTTAATGAGAAGACGTAATTATTGAGGAGACGTGATTGTTGATATGGAACCGATCTTGGAAAGAGACATGTTGATTGGCTTCATCAATCCATGAATATATGATTTGATTCCTCTTCTCTTTCAAGGCAATTGAATCATCTAACAATCATAGCAGATCGAATTTCATACTTACATCAAGCAGATAAAAGAAAATATAACCCATAGCAGTTCATGTTATTCCTCCAGCAGTCCATTGATTGTCATCTACAGTAGATCGTGTATCCTCCTCCAGCAATTCGTGTGTTACCTTCTGTACATTGGATTCTTCATCAACAAACTGGAATCTTTGTGATGTCCCCTTCTAGCTAGAGACATCACTCTAGCTTGTGATTAGCCTATCAAAGACCCTCGTAGGCTAGTAGGATTGGATAGAGGGTCACCTTGGCATGGAGATCTTCCGGGGACAGAGCAGAGTACACTTCTGGGTTGCCAGAGTTTGTTTATGATGAGTTTTGCTTTGAGTTTGGCTTGGCCAGGCTATTTTTAGCAGTTGGAGATGGACCCCTGCTATTTTTAGCAGACATCACGGTCATATGGGTGGTCAACTGGTGAGCTCCAGTTTCAGACGGCATAGCTAAATTCAAAATATTCATGGAGTTAGACAAGTTTGAATAACTTAGGATTTATTATTAAGTGATTTAATAATAAAGTTATAAAGTGACTTTATATTATAATCACTTAACTTGAGGGTCAACTCATCATTAGACGGGGCCATGTTTTTAATTAAATTATCTGAGCCAGACTATTGAAATATTAAAATTAAATGCCCATTTAATGATTAAAATCGTTTTGACACCCAAAGTGAAATTAAATGAAACTACAAGCAAAATTGTAATTAAGAGGATTAGGGTACGATTTGCAAAAAAGGATATATAGTGTTGAGTTTGGAAAGGAGGAGGGCTATTTTTATTTTGACATTGTGGAATTGAAAGGGTTTTGCTTTGGAGACTAGGGTTTTCAGCCACCATTGGAGGACGTAGTTGCTTCAATGTTCACCATCTGAGCTGATGAAATATTCAGTGATATTTGGTTTCAGGAAGACTTCATTCAGAGGTCTTATTTACATCTAATTGCGCAGAATTGAAGAATAAATTCATGAGAAATTATTGCAGATTTATTGAAGAAATTTTGGTGATTAACAAGTACGGTACGGATTGCTACAGTACCGCCGTACGGACTGCTACAGTGCCACGTGCACAGTGCCGCCGTACGGACTGCTACGGTACCACGTGAACAGTAAAAAATTTTAAAAATTAAAATTTGCAGTTTTGCAGATTTTTCATCTACTGGGACAGCAAAAATCAGGTTTTTATCTTACATTGTAATGAATTTGTTTTTTCAGGCATATTGGCCATAGAACAGAACAAACATTTCCTTGATAGTCTCATAAATTATTTCCAGCAGTAATATTATTGTTTCAGTATTATTTTAAGCATAGGAGTTTATTTCAGTATTGTATCATTGCTCAGTATTACCAAAAAAACACAAAAAAATCCATAAACATTCAAAAACCAAAACAAATTCAAATCTACTGCATTCAAAAGAAACAATCAGCAGAGGAGAGCCAAGTTGGGTTCTTACAATCTTACATTAAGGCTAATTGAACCTGTATCATTCTTTGGAAGTCTGGATTGTATTTATTAATAATCTAGTTTCAAAGTGTGAAGCATTATTTGCAAAGACATATTACTATTTTGTCTATCCAATCTAATCACCAAATTTAACACCTAGGGCATATACGCCTTGGTCCTGATTAGGTGCAAGGTGTGGGTGCCATGGTCATGCGCCTTAGTCTTGCAAGTGAGGGCTCTAGACAAGGGGGTCAAACTGGAAAATAGGTGAAAATGTGACATGAATGAGGGGTGTGAGCATAATTAGTGCTTCAATCAAGCCTTAGAGGACAGAATGCCAAAGTGAGGCCTAAGTGAGGATAAAATTGTAGGTGAGTTTAATTTAGGACAATACAATGTGCAAGGCACATTGTGAATTGAAAGGGTGGTATGGTAAGGAATAAGGTTGACAGGGAAAATGTATAATGTGTAGGTTTAAGGGGGTTTCAAATTTACTAATTTTGTCAAACTTGACCAAGAGTCTTAGAAAGAGATGTATAATGTTGTGAGTGATTCTTGAGCAATATTGAAATTTTCTATGTAGATCAGCTGCCTTACTTAACTTCTCTATGGTAATGAGGAAACACAATATCATCAAAGTTTTTACTAATACTAATGGATTCCTCGAAAAGGCTATTTAGTATTTAGTTTGCAATTTCCTCGAAAAGGCTATATAGTATTTAGTCTGCAATTTGAGCTTGTAGCTTTTCAAAGTCCATTTATAATTGATAATGAAGCTCCTTAAAGTACCAATTTTAAGTCAGGATTTATCAAGTGATAAACCTTGAATAACAACTTCATATTCCACCTCATTATTTGTGCAATTTACTAAGATGATCCTCCATGCACAAAGGAGCATAAAAATAATAAAAAGTGCAGATCTAAATACTTCAAACTTAACCACAATTTTTTTCTAATTCATTTTGCTTGATGAACTTGTTTCAAAAATTTTTACTTGTCAAAATTGAACATGCCCTCAAACCTTGTGACTTAGGTTTTACGTACTTATGGGTTTGGTGATTATTGGGGATGAATTTTTCCCATATTTACCAAGAGACTCATATCTTGGCCCTTGGCACTCATCTCCCAGATTGAAAATTTGTCCCCATCTCAGATAACCTATATGGAGACGTCTCCAAATGTTAGAAGACTTTAGATGAAGTTTCTTTGTATCTCCTTTATGCCTCCTATAAGCATCCTTTGAAGCTTCCAATAGAGGTTTCTCAAATATATTACATAAATTATATTAGATTTTCCTAAAGTGTTGATATGTGGTTGACAAAAGTTAAAAGAACTAAACAAATACACTTGTATTTGTCTATTTTTTTCATAAAAAATACAAGTTTTTTTTGGTGATAGAAAATTTCCTTATTAAATCCCAAAGAGGTGAGAATATGAAGCAAAACAATAATAAGGCTTAAGAGGTGTACATGCATTGAAGTTTAATCAATTGATTGAAAATATTGTCATCTCCAAGGTTCCCCATACGTTGTTTTTAAAAATAATGGGATTCCCCTCCTAGTTTCTTTGTCATCTCGATTCTCGATGTAATTATGGTTTTAAATATTTTTTTCTATCATGATGATGATTATCAATTATCAATATAATTATTATATTTCAAAACTTTTAAATGTTAGTTTTATTTTTCATTGTAAGCATTTTAGTATTTAACATTCTTTATATATATATATACATATAAAATACAGTCATATATGATTTGAACTAGTTCAAACATGAACAAAGCAATTAACACTAGACATGTTTGTAACACACAATAGAGAAATCACTGAACAACATTGACACCATTATTTTCCCCTGTGGAAAACCCTCTTGGGGAATAAAAACCACTCGCAAAATTGCCTTACTGGCTTATAATAAAAAGTTTGATTACAATAGCCTCATTGGCAAAGATAATTTCAAATCTCACTGATATGCACGAAGAGGTCAATATGTCTCACTGACAAGACCTTCAACAACTTTACAATTTGAAAAATGATTACAGAGGGTGACTTTGTTTCTCTAAAGCACATCTCAGTTCTATACTAATATATTCTATACCTCATAGACTTCACTGTTAGAAGCCTAGCAGATATAAGACATATTCATACAGAGACTTTTTTTTAATAATATTCCAATTTTTTGCATATAAGATTTACAATAAACTTGATGCAAGTTGCACAAAAACAATTTTCAAATGATACTTGCAATTGTCAATTAGAATGACAGAAAGAGAAAATGCCCTTTGCAACTTTGACTTAGACAACTTTCGCAGAAAGATTGCTTTTAGAACAAAAGAACCCCCGTATTTGACAGAACAACAGACCACAATATCTTCTGTATTTTTTTTGCTTTCAGAACCCTTTTTCAGAAAAATAAAACCCTATTTAAGGTGCTCCCAAAACTGATATTTAAAAAAAACAAAACTGCAGACCAATAATTGTCTTTTTAACTGAAACTAAAAGCTAATCCTTTTCAACTGCTATGGAACGAAAAAGGTTTCAAAACAGAGCATAATCAACCTATATTTTGTCCATGAAAGAAACGACTTCATCTTTTCCAATATTGACAACCAGAAACAATTGTTTTTCACTTCAACAATTGAAACAAGATTACCAGGTTTACGGAGTGCATTCAACTTCTATTCCACAATCCAGTGCAAAGTCCAAGTTACCACTAAGAGTCCACAGTTAGCTTGAGAACACGATGGCGGCTGTGCCCTAGCTCGATTGTAGCTAGGGTTTCATAAAGAAACCAAAAACTCAAATGCCCACGAACTGTTTCAAAGTTACAAATTAGGGCAACGAAGTAAAAAGACTTTTGATATGTCATAAGACCCTTGCTGAATATTCCACAATGATGTTAACTAACATTCATGCCACAAAAAAAATGATAATGTCTTTTTTTTCACTCAATGAAAATGCTGACCAAGATTATGACCTTGTGTTCATAATGTCATTGTCTCCTAGACAATGATCTTAATCAAGAATGCCAACACCTTGTTACATGGTATCAAGCTCATAATCACATACTAGTTTTAAGTATTGCAAACTCATACATAAAATAAAAAAATGTAATCACTTTTCATAGTAATGATACCACATATGCTATGGTCATAAATTAAAATCTTGTTATTTGCCATTGTAATGATAATATCCAAATGTCTTGAGGTGGAAACAATTATTCTCAAGTTCTCATTACTTGACATCTATATACCTCATAAGCATTAGACTACTAATGACTTATAGTTTTGCATTAACAAGCCATCAACATCTTATCATAAAACAATGATAAGGTATTAATCTCTCATTAAATACAAAACATATGAGACATTACCACCTAATGTAGAATAAGATACATAAAGTGTCAAACATAGCTGGACTACTCGCTGAGTTTTTGGCGAGCTAAAAACTCGCGAGTATTTTTCCCTGGTGAGTTTTTACAACTTTAACTGGCCAGAAAAACTCACCGAGTTTTTGGCAAAAACTCACTGAAAGCTTGCTGTGTTTTTGCCAAAACTTGGTGAGTTAGTGAAAAAAAAATTGCCCGCCAGTGAATAAAGGCAAAAATCGGCAAAAATGACTCTCATTTCATCATTTTTTGTCTTGTATTTTGCTGAGAAGGGGAAAACACACACTCCCAAACACTTGCAAATTGATTTCCATCGATTTTTTTTTTTCAAGTCAGTCTCATTCTCTTCATCAGAATATTTTTTATACTTAAGTTATATTTCATGTATATATTGGCAGGATGTTTGAGAGTGGTTTCGGATCTCTGGAGTTATAATGCAAATTCTAGGTTTTAGAAGATCTTTTAAATTTTCAGATAGTAAAATTTCAGTAATCAATAATCAGTATGCTCTTATCAGCATTCTCTTGCTCGCTCTCTTCATCTCTCTCACTTTATCTGCCCCGAATTTTAGACCTATCTATCTCCTGATCACTCTTCCTCTATCCCCCTCTCTACCACTCTCTATCTCACTCTCTCCTCTCCCCCAAGATCTAGACCTGTCTCTCTACCCCTCTCTTTCTCACCCTTTGACCCTTGTGAGGGGTGCTACCCTCAACCTAATTTTATTTTGCAGATGCTTGGTGGCAAAGTTGGGGTGGAAATACCCAAGATCTCAACTTTTTTTCCCTCAGAATCTTATGTCAGGCTTGTAGTTCATCTAGTTGTGAGCACAATTGGAGCTTGTTTGAGGCCATCCACACGAAGAAGAGGAGCAAGTTAGCTGAAAAACGCCTCAATGACCTTGTCATTGTGCAATATAATCTTCGGTTGCACATAAGGAAGGTAGAGGAAGCACCAGCTGGTCCAATTGATTTGGATGATATAGATCCTTACAGTGATTGGACATTGCAGGAGCAGTCTCCATTGTTTACAGAGGATGACATCAATGGTTTGGAGAGGTAGGTGGATGACATTGAGGAGGATGAGGAGTCATTGCCAGTGCCAAGTGCAGCTAGAGGTAGAGCTACATCCAAGATGGAGGACGAACCATAGCCTAAGCCAGTCATATCGAGCGAGGAGGCACAATCACACCCACAACAAACTTCTAGGACTAGACCCTCTAGTTCTACCTCTCCCCTAGTTTTTACTAGAGCTGGGAAGAGGAAGATGTAACTATATATATTTATTTACTCTTAGTTCTACAAAAACTATTTACTATTTTGCTTCCAGCCATCAGCATTCCTCATGAGGATGAGATTTTGCACCCACTTTGTGTTTAAATATATCTAGACTCAGCTTGTTTCTTTTGTGTTCTCATTTATTGACTCATGGGATGCTTCTTCTCATTGAATTTTGCCAAAAAAAATGCATTTCTAATTAAATTTAAGCAATTTTTTAAGTTCCTAAGTTTTTTGCCAAGTTTTTCCTAAGGTTTTTTTTCGGGCCTTGGCGAGTTTTTGGTTTTGGCAAGTAGTTCTACTATGGTATCAAATAACAATACTTGTCTAGAAAACCATCCATTGACCATACGAAAAAGAATCAAATAGCGTTGGCGAAAGACTTGAGAATACCTTCCAATGATCACTGCAAAGAGATTGTTCTCTGTCAGATTGTAATATGTCATAACGCTCACTATCATATAACACACATAATGCCTTGACTTGACATCAATGCCAAAATCAATGTCAAAGGGGTCAACACATACACATACACATACACATATGTATATGTACATACATACATATAGATAGATAGATAGATAGATAGAGCTGTCTCCAACCTTTCTTGAAAATGGCATACAAGTACCTGTCCCCATATCTTGTACCAGTACTAGTGCCTGTCTCTTGGTAACCATGATTTTTTCTATCTGCTCTGATGCATTCTCTGATATATCTAATTGAGTGCCATCTCTGATTTGTTACAGATGAAGCCACAATGGATTATTACAGCCATTGTTGATGTTGTAAAAACATTGCCAATGTATTTCATTATTGTGCATCTTTTCCCATGTCAAAGATACTGAAATATCATCATTGCTCTGGTACTCTTGAGCTTTATGCTCAGTTTATTATTACTGTTAAAGGTGTAATTCAGCAGATAATTTTGTCATGTTCATGGATGTAGAAAATAGGAGATACATTCATTTTATTTAAACTGTTTGATCTATCATAGTAATATCAATGTTGAGCTGTATTTACTAGATGTCACAGATGTTAAACAGGCATTGGCTAGTTCTTATTTCTTCCAATCATTCATTGATAGCTGTGTTCAAATAAGTGAGAAACCGGTGGAGGAGAACGCTGATTTTATGCCTCTTGCAGCTGCAGTTTCTATTTTGTTGGAAGGTAACTTTTGTTTAATTATTTTTAATCATTGGTAGGAATCTATAGCATTGAGCAAAGATAGAAGCAATGAGTAATAGAGTACTCACATATTATAAGGTAAAAATTCATTATGAAGAAATATCTTACCAGAAGAATTGATTGGAGATTCTCTCAAATCCTAAAAGAATATGTTATTTTATGTAGCTGAAGCTGCTGTACAACTTTTTCACAAGAATTTTTCTTGGCTATTGCAATACAAAGGATATTCATAAGCTTAATAAAATTTGTTCAACATTTGATGCATTTGTTGTAATTTGTAAATAATGTTGAAAGGATGTAACATAGACTACCATGCTATGTTGACAGAACGATAATTCAACCTTCATAGGAAAGGGTCCAAGATTATATCTAAGCAAGAAATCACAAAAAATGCAACTCTAAAAGTAATTATAGAATTCTAAGCTTATCTATAAGTGATCTCATTGTCTAGACTCCATATTACATGATGCTTGATACTAGATGGCTAAATTATATTGCTAACTCTTATTTCTTGGCTTGCACAGCAACCTACTTTTAATAATTTCCTAATTAATCGAAATAAAAAAATTAGCTAATATTCTAAGGAATACCTAACTATTTAAGGAAGCTTGATTAAAATGGTGGGTATATGACCACACCAACATCCCCTATTAAGTACAACTTAGGAAGTGTGGAACAAAAAAGGAGGCTATAACCTTTGAAATGTGTCCCCTACAAGACCTAATGAGGTACCTATGTACAATATTCTCCATGAATAAAGAGGACTTAGAATGATCCTCTCCTCCATAACAGCTTCCTTCATCCATGATAATGCTCAAAGAATAAACATATCTACAGTTTAGTAAAGATGCAAGAACACGTATTCTTGCTCCTCTAGGGGTCTAAAAAGATGAATTGGCCATATTACATCACCCTTGCTTTTGATTGCTTCACATGGTGAACTCTTAATTGCATGGCTTGCACAACAGCTTACTTTTTCTAATTGCCTAATCATTTAAATTAGGAAAATAACTAATAGTCTAACTTAGAATAACCTAAGCACTTAAGTAGGCTTAAGTAAAATGATGGGTATATGATTACATCAACACACCCCATAAGTTCAAGTAGTCTTAAGTAAAATGTGTAAATAATGTTCAATTTTCAGTTCAATATGCAAGATGTATTCTAATTTATATTCTCTCTATCTATGCATTATCTATTTATCTTATAAATCTGATTATCTTCTTTTGTGTGGCTGGTGAGAGGAGCATTTATGGATTTCAATGTCCTTCTCACAAATATCGATTGGTATATATATGCAAGAGGGGAGGATCAAGCAATGCCTTGACCGGTCATGTCTAATGGACATGACCGATCAAGACATTACTTGATCGCACCCTTTGATTACCAATCGGTGTTTATTCTAATCAACGACCCGATACTAATCGTGGTCTACGTAACTTAGTATCCAATGCCAATCGGTATTTACGTGGCATGATAACCGATGTCAATCGGTATATACTTGGCATGATAACCGATGTCAATCGTTTTTACGTGACATGTTAACCGATGTCAATCGGTGTCTAAGTGACTTGTTTAACCGATACCAATCACTTAACTAATAGTTAGATATCAAGCGGTGTATGCTTTGCCACTCGATAACAATCCGATAATCATCATTTGTTTACTGTTGAGGATTCAACCGATATAAATCGGGATACATGGTTAACCCGATAATAATCGGTGATCACATTTATAATGCAAACCGATATTAATCGGTATACTATACTATGATATGATTATCGATAGTTTGAACATTGATCGACTAAGTCGATTGGACATATACCAACGAAGAATTATCATCAAATGAAATAGCTTAAAGTTTTCTTGATAGTTTACCGATAGGATAAATGATTGAATGAGAGACTTCATTTATCTCTCATTCAATCATTTATCTTACTGAAGCTATCATGCATTAACACTCCCTCTTAGCTAGGTAAGATAAATGAAAACAATATATCAAGCATCAAAATTCAAATGATGGTTAGTATTCTTTACACAATCTGACTTTCTAGGAAATCATATCACCTAATCACATGATATGAAGTATCACCTAAACACGTGATACAAATGTTCACCACGTCAATCTTGTGATGACAGGATATCACCTAAGCATGTGATATCAGTATTGCCTAAACACACAATACTTAAGGATAATCATATGAGAAAAGATTAAATTCTCATCTTATCCAAGTTGTAGTATGTGCACTAACATCTTATACAAATGTTTTACCACAACAGAATCATGGCACATCCATGACACACCAGAGATCCAACATGATAACTGGTTTGGACATCATAAGATCGTCACCTTATAATGTCTACATACAAGTGATCATTATCTAGAGAGATCGTTACCTCTTAGATATGAACTCAGGGGATAAAATCCAAAATGTCCTATCATGACAAAGAAGTTTACACATTAAACATCTTATTGATATGTAAATATAGATTACAAAGCAAATTACCTTTCTATCATACCTAAACCTTTTCTGAAGTGATCAACCTTCACTCTGGAAAGAGGTTGGGTTTGAATATCTGCCGTTTGATCTCCTGTACAAACATATTCTAATTGGATCACATTCCTGTCTACCATATCTCGCACATAGTGGTATGGAATCTCAATATGCTTAAATCTGTCATGGAACACTGGATTTACTGAAAGTTTTATGCAGCTTTGATTGTCACAATGTATAACAGTGGGTTTCATAGGTTCTCCAAACAACCCCACAAGCAACTTCCTAAGCCATACTGCTTCTCGTGCAGCCATAGAAGCTGCAATGTATTCTGCCTTGGTGGAGCTTTGGGCTACTGAGGACTGCTTCCTGCTGATCCAAGATATCATAGCTGAACCTAGACTG
The DNA here is from genome assembly GCF_030272615.1 of Cryptomeria japonica. Lineage (NCBI taxonomy): Eukaryota > Viridiplantae > Streptophyta > Pinopsida > Cupressales > Cupressaceae > Cryptomeria > Cryptomeria japonica. The sequence goes on from NC_081413.1 coordinate 396,801,844, forward strand.
AAGCAACACCCTGAAGTGTTTTTTCTGTCAGTCACACTTCCAGCCCAATCTGAATCTGTAAATCCATGTAGGTCTATATCAACTTTCTCATATTTGAGACCAAGGTTTAGGGTACCTTGTAGGTATCTCATGATGTGTTTTACTGCAACCAGGTGTATCTCCTTAGGTTCACACATAAACTGACTTAAAGCATTAACTGCATAACAAATATCTGGCCTTGTATTTACCAAGTACATTAGGGACCTGTTGACGTGTATTTTGTACACAATCATACACAGAATAAAATACCATTAGGCATCTTATCCTCTCTTGAGAAAATAGTCTCTAACTGCTGAAGATCTGCAAAAAGGATCAGTTAGGTGGACTCCAAGGTTCTTTTAGTGGGGTCTCCACGTGTGGACAAGCTTTTTAGTGGTATGATGTGATTTGCTGTTTCCTTCAAGGCTTCTTACGGATTCAATAGTTCGAAGGTTTTACTAATCTAAAAGGAACTTTCAAAAAAAAAGGAAAAAGGACAGGGTTTGAGTAAATCTAATTTAGTCTAATCCTATGAATGACTTAGCATGAATGAGATTTGGCAAGACTCAACCAACTTCAATTTTGCCATAAGATAACAACTCAACTGAAATTAGTGCGATCTTCTAGGGTAATAATGGTGTTCAATGCATCAAAGACCAAGGACACTACTACGAAGGTACATATCCTAGATGCGAAAATGCTTGAAGGTTAAGGACTCAAAACGTTTTCCAGTCGACCACGCAAGGCGTTCCTACAATCAGCAAGAAGCTAGTGGTTTGGATAGCGAATCCTACCAAATATCAAACCTCACACTTAGCCTTTCAAATTAACAAACTACTTTGATTGAGCGTGATTCAAGTACATCCAACAACCATGAAGATAACTCAAGAAACTTGCAACAAAACACCATAACTTCAATATTTTATTGATTTCCAAGTCATCATATACAACAATTGCTTGAACTTCTCTCTTCAAGACTCAATCTTGCTACAAAATAAAAATTGCTTACAATTCTAATCTCTCAACTCTATTCTCTATTTCTCTATTGACTATTCTATTACATATGAAATGAAAAATGGGGGTATAAATAGCATCCCCAATTACAATGAAAGGTCCAGATTGAAAGTAAATCAACGGACAAGATCATGACACCTAAACCCTAATTAGGGTTTGTTACAAATGACCTCCTTTTTACTGAACAACATTAAATACATAGCCAAATATTAAATTTGGCACAAAAATCTAGGAGGTATCAGCCAATGAGAAATAAGATGTCATGTCATCTGTAACAACCTTTCATCTAGAATCTTATTCCCCTTCCAATTCTCTTTCTTAGCATATGCAATGAATTTTGTCACAATTCCTTCGATTTCTGTGCTTGGAATCTCGGGAAGATTCTTGATACTCTCTTCTAAGTGGATAACCTGATCAAATGCATCTAGAAGAGCTGTGTCCCAAGTAGGTTCAAGTTCCTTAGTTCTATCAATTAGGAGCATGGTGGCATACATCTGATCATACTGCTCATCTGTAACATCTGCGTCCTTGCGAAAGATGATCTTGATTCTATCTTCAAATTCTTGTAAATCCACATCTGTCTCGACCTCGATCCTTCTGCCAAGAATGGTACGAAGTACCTCAAATACTCTGTCCTGGATCGGATTGATCACCTCCTCAACTTGACCACATCTAACACTGATGTCCTCAAAGAGAACACTCTTTATATGGAGTAAGGTTGACCACTGAAACAAACTGTGAGAATCGCCTTCCAAGATCTTCTCTTGTGCTAAAATTCTTCTGGATGTATGTCTTATAACTTTCAAGACAGGAATGACAACGTCCTTGGTATGGGCAAATGCAGTTACTGTTGCCATCAGTCTGTGGATTATCTCAAGGACTTGGATAGCCTGGTGGGTGATCTTTGACATCGTTGTAATAAACTCAATGGCCACCGTGTGAGATCTATCCATCCAATTACATGTACGCTGGACCATATTCCTGAATCTTTCTGCTTCATTGATTGATTGAAGGGGCAATGCCTGCAATGGTGATCTAACTGGATCCTGACGTCCCAAAGGTTCATTGATGTGACTGAAATATGTCCTCCATGCACCGACCTCTTTCTCAAGCTTTCTATTCTTTTCTACTTCTTCTCTGAACTTGTCCTTCAATGCCTCGAATGTGTCGGTGGCATCATCTAAAGTCTGCTCTGCTGTGGATGGTCCTAACTCAATAGTCTGTATATGATAGTCCTCTGCTAGGATCTCACCCTCATATTTGTCTGCTGCCGGTGTAGCTATCTGCAGTTTTCGAGATCCAGTCTCATCTTGAATCATCTTGGACATCTTTGTAGCCTTCTTCTTCTCTGTTGTCATATGTGAACGTCCAACAAGGCTCTCTAGATCGATTGCACTGTCCTCGTCCTCAATTACGATCACCTTAGTCAATCTTTCCTTCAACCAATCTGGGATATTTGATCTTGTCTCTTGAACTTGAATTTCTTTGTGTACTACTTCTTCTTGTCTGGGAGGAGATGTTACTTCATTATCTTCTTCTAAATCATAGTCTTGGAGAGATCCATCGGATGAAACATGCTGTGCCTGTTCTTCCTCCTGTCTGTCATTCTGTACCATCGATTCCATGGATTCTTCCACTCGAACTGTTCTATCTTCTGGCCTGGAAGAAGTACCTGGTGTTTGATCTTTGTTGGCACCTTGCTTTTTCTTGGAAGGCTCTTTCTTTTCTGATCTTTCCTTTCTCTTTGAACCTCTCGAATGGAGATTGCCCTCACTGGCACATCGAAGGTTATCTTCACCTGAATTCCTAGGATTAGGATTACCTTCACTAACACTGGCTCCACCTTCGGCTGGTTTCTCTTCCAAAGTAAAAGACATGGCTATGCCTTGTTCTCTCAACTTCTGGTGCTGAACATCTACCCATCTGCGAGTACAAGACAAGACTGGTGCCATCAATTCATCTAAATCCACGGCCTCGGGCTCATTCCAATTCAAACTTATTGTCTTGCTTTCTCTTTCATATGAAGATTGGATGTGCCTGCCGTTGTCCTGAGCTTGGTCGGCTACTCTGTAAATCTTACATTTCCTGATGAAATCCAAAGGCAATCTAGAATGTATCTTTCGTTTCACTTCGAGATCATCTAGGAGATTCATCATAAAGTCTTCAATCTGGTACTCATGTCTAAATCTTCTACCGACTGTCTCCTCTAAATGTCCATGAGGATCAAAACTATTCCTCCAAGCAAAAGATGAAAAAGGATACAAGGCTAACTCCCTCTCTGCGTCATCCATGGCTGAGACATTAGGACATACCTCAACTGAATTACCCAAAATAATAGGTACCTGAACTCCATTCTGATGTCTGTGTCTGAATGCCTTCACATATGCTGCCAACTGCCTTGTTACTTCAAGTAACACAATCCTGTCTGTCGGGTATCTCGGCAACATGTATGGAGGTAAAGGACATCCATACACTCTAATGTAAGTGAACTTGGGAAACTGAATGAACCAAGCACCGTACCTCTTGATTAATTCCTGGGCATCTTGAGATAATCTGTTGTGAATCCCTCCTTGCAACGTCCTTGTGATGTTCATCGTGAAAGTATCATTGATTAACTTGTAGTTCTTCCCTGGTGGATGATGCAAGTAGGTATAGGATTCGCAAACTCTGACCTCGCCGGGTCCTCTTCCAATCACTCCTCTGTGAGGTAGTCCTGCGTACTCAACGCTCCTGATCAAGGCATAGATGACGTATGAACTCATGTGGAAGGACTTAGTAGCCCTGAGTCTTCTCAACTGTACGTCTAAGCAATGGCTAATTATCCTAGCCCAATGTATTGTACCCTTCCCTTGAACAATCACCTGGATGAAATAAAACATCCATTTCTCAAAATAGAAGGCATGAGGTGCTCCTGTAACTCTGTTGAGCATGGTGATCAAATCTCTGTACTCCTCTTGGAAATCGATCCGGTGTGGTGTGTTCGGTACTTTGCTCAGACGGGGACGACTCTTGAGTAGCCAGTTCTTGTTGATTATGCTTAGACAAGCATCTGGATCATCATCGTACACTGATCTGGCTCCTTCAATGCTCTTGTATATCATGTCCCTGTGCTCTGGAAGATGGAAGGCTTCACTTATGGCCTCCTCTGAAAGGTACGCCAAAATGTTTCCCTCATTGGACACAATTGTCCTGGACTGTGGATTGTAATGACGGGCACACTCGATCATCAACTCGTGACACTGAATGGCTGGAGGAAAACCGGCCGCCTTAATGATGCCACTTTCTATTATTCTCCGGGCGACAGGTGATGGCTTGCCGATGTAAGGGACCTCTCGGAACTTCCTCGTGCTAAAGTTCCCCAAGTTTGTATCTCCAATGTTGCTCCACTTGGACACGATCTTGGTCTCCACTTCCTCGGTCTTCTGATCTTCTTTCATGAGGGCCGAGCGACTGGTGGATGCTCCCGCCTTTGGGGTCACCATACCTACACAACATTTCATTATAAGAAATAGATTTTGCAATAAATAACGTAGATAAGAGAGATAGATTTTAGGAAACCTCATGATAAGTCCCTAGAGTTATCATGTCCTAAAATACAACGATTGAGCTAAGAGATTTAAAGAATCAAAATTTCAAAATTTGAAATATGACGATGAATGAATAAAACAATAATAATTAAATCGCCATACCTCGATAGAGAGCTAACTCTAGAATGCAAAAAACAAAATTTGCCTAGGCAAAATTGAGGTATAAAGATAATCTTCAATATGATCCCCTCAAAATTGACTTCGCCACCTCTGGACAGGACGTGATCTTCAATTTCGCACAAATAAATCACCAAGTCTTTAGCAAGTTCGCCTTAGGTGTGGTCTTGGATGGATCTTCAAATTCGCACCTCTTCAAACACGCCTCACACCATCTTGGGAATGTCTACGCCACCTTTGGTTTGAAGTCGCACCACCTTTGGAATGTCTAAGCGCGCCACCCTTGGATGAATGAAACTCGCACTCTATATTAGCGCCACCTTTGGTATGAATAAAACTTGCGCCACCTTGGATAATATTCGCACTATCTTTGAACACACTTAACACGTTCCTTTGTCTTCCTTAATTCGCATGTAGAGAGGTAAAATAATGATGTGAAAATGATAGTTTTCACCCCCCTATATATAGCGCTCTCATCGATTTATCTCTTTGGCCGACTTGATGAAATATAACAATTTCAAACGATTTTTAAATGATTTGCAATGACATAACAAGGCCGACTTCCATATATGAGCGCTTGAAATCGATTTTTTATTGATTAAATAATTAATTATTAATACCTTGCGTTTTTTATTTGCAAATTTCGATTTTAATAAAGGCAAAAATAATTAATAAAGATTAACGCCATATTAAATGTCAATTTAAATAAGATTTTCAATTTTTAAATTGATTTAGCATTTAAGGAAATTCGAATTGTTTAATTTGGCGCCAAAAATATGAAAATGAAAGGGACGTACCTCATCGCTCTGGTCCCTTGGAGAGGGACAGGAGCGATCTCCATGTTTTTGCGTTCACCTTGCATCTTTGACCTTCGAAATATCATTGCTTGTGTCCTTTGCGCTTATTTCCACTTGCTTTTGCAAGGTACCTTCGATGTTATAAGGATCATCGCCCTTGTCCCTTGGAGAGGGACAGGAGCGATCCACATGTTTTCCTTGGTCTTGGCGATTTTAAACTTCGATCTCTTTTGCAATGTCTTTCAAACGTTGTCCTTCGCATTTCCTAACCTCATTTCGCCTTGATCTTTGAAGGAACGCGAGTGTTTTGATAGGATCGCCTTGGTCCTTGTCCAAAGGACAGGAGCGATGTGGGGCCTTTACACCATTTGGCGATGTTTGGACGTTCAAAACTCTTGTTTATCACCTTGTTGTCATACCATGGACCCTCTAAAATATTGCAATATATTGTCCTTATGCGAATTTTGCATGAATTGATCAATACATCTAATATCGCTCTGGTCCCTTCCTGAGGGACAGGAGCGAAGTTCATCATTATGTGCTTGTTCTTGTTTGTACCAACTTGCAATCAACTTCATTGCGTGAAATGACGTCCTTTCGACCTTCTTGGTAACTTGAAACTTGTTTGCCTTTTGAAATCTACGCCATTATGTAGATATCGCCTTGGTCCCTTGCCAAAGGACAGGAGCGATCTAGGTCTTTAGAGTGCAAATCCTTCCATGTGATGACCTTTGCAACGTTGCGCTTGATGGAAATGCCTTGAGATGTCTTCGCCACCTTTTGTCCTGGCTTGGATCGGTCTTGAACCTTGGAGGGACGACCTTGAACTTGAGAGGGACGTATCATCACCATTGTATCGCCCTGGTCCCTTGGAGAGGGACAGGAGCGATCCTTCCCTTGTGGCCTTCATCTTACTTTGCCAAGTTCCTAGTTTATATTCAACGGAATCGTCCTTCTTCACTCTATCCACCCATGCCTTCACATTATTTGTAACTTTGCAAGAAAAGCAATTATATCAAAAATCGCTCTGGTCCCTTCCTGAGGGACAGGAGCGAACTAGGCATTTAACACTGGTATGGACGTCCCAAAAATCTTCAATTTATATTCAATGTGCTCATCTCATGTTTTCCCTTGTTTTTGAACGTAAACTTGCCTTGACCCTTGCCTGGATTCTGTCTAATGAAGGAAATCGCTCTGGTCCCTGGGAGAGGGACGATAGCTACAAGGTACCTCGCCCTGGTCCCTTGGAGAGGGACAGGAGCGATTTAGTCAATATAGGTCATTTTTCTCCATTTTTTGCATCTCAAATTATATTCATTTGGCAAAGTATCTTCCTTCGGACGTCCTCCAATTGCTAAGTCACCAAAATCTTGCAAGGACAAGACGAAATTTGAATTGTAGCTCCGGTCCTTCACTGAGGGACAGGAGCGATTTTCCTTCTGGAGACCTTTCTGTGCTCATGAAAATCTTCAATTTATATTCAAATGAAAGATCTTGTCGTTCTCCATCACTTCAAACGTAAAATTTGTCTGGACTCTGCAAGAATGATGAGATATTTGGAAATGAGCTCCCGTCCTTCACTGAGGGACAGGAGCGATTTTGCTCCTACAGGCCAAAATAACAAGATTTTTCACATTTTAACACTTCACGAGGCGAAAACAAATCAATTCCAATGCCCAGGATCAAACTTCAAAAAGGTCAAAATTTGGTCAAAATATTCAATCAGGCAAAAATTCATATTGACGGTCATCATTTAGACAAGTTTAAGCTCTGCATGAACATTCCAATTGAAAAATTAGACCATTTTGGCGAATTCATTGCATTCAAAAATTTGCATTCTAGAAAAGAAGCTCAGAAGCTCTCAAAAATGACTGGATTTTGGCTTGAAAAGGCAAAATTTAAAACCCTAAGGCTTGGCCCTAAATCCAGACGACCAACTAACTAACAAAACCCTAAAACGAAAGCGAAAACAAGCGAAAAACAAGCAAAAAGAGGGGGTCCCCATTTGCGATGGGGCGATGTGTGAAATGGTCACAACAGGACCCAATCATCTGTCTGTATTGAGTAGGGTCAGTGGGTTGTGACTCTGCTGCTGCTTCTTTAAGTTTATGTAAATTGGTTTCCATAGGAGAGGTCATGGGCCTACAGTTTAGCATTCCGAATCTTTTCAAAATATCCAAGGTATACTTTCCTTGGTTTAGTATAATGTTGTCAGAATTCTGCCATACTTCCAATCCTAGGAAGTAATGAAGGAGTCCCAAGTCCTTCATATCAAATTCTTTGGATAGATCTTTCTTGCATTGATCTATAAGGTGATCTTTTCCTGTGATTAATACGTCATCAACATATAAAATCAATATTAGCATATCACCTTTATTTCTTTTGTAGTAGAGATTAGGATCTGCATCATTCTTAGAGAAGCCTAGTCCTGAGAGATAGGTGTCAATTCTTTCATACCAGGCCCTGGGAGCTTGTTTAAGCCCATAGAGAGCTTTCTTGAGTCTACACACATGAGACTCTGCATCATGAATTTCAAACCCTTCAGGTTGCTCTAGGTAGACTTCTTCTGATATTTCACCATTTAGAAATGTTGTCTTAACATCCATCTAGTGTACCTTCCTCCCCTTTGCTGCTACAATGGCTAATACAGCTCATACTGATGTATACCTGGCAACAGGTGCAAAAGTTTCTTCATAATCTATTCCTTCCCTTTGTGGGAACCCTCTAGCTACAAATCTGGCCTTGTGTTTTTCAATACTGTCGTCTGCAGCATGTTTGATCTTGAAAAGCCATTTAGATGAAACAACAGATTTCTTAGTTGGCCTAAGAACAATCTCCCAAACATCATTTTTCATAATGGATTGATACTCTTTAGACATGGCATCCTTCCATACTTGATGTTCAAGTGCATCTGATACATTGTTTGGTTCGGCTTTAGAGAGATCATTCATAAGGGCAACATAGCTAGTGAATTTATTTGGCCTTTTTCTTTCCCTGAAGGTCCCTGAGGGAGCAACAAACTTCTAAGCTTCTGCTACAGTCTTGGTGGCCCATAGTGGTCTTTTCTTGAAGTTTTCTCTAGGTGGACTTTGAGTTTCACTTATAGTTTCCTCAGCGTTCTCTCTCTGAAGCTCAGGAGTAGGTTCTTTATCTATGCTAGGGGTAGGGATATAGACTTCAGGGTCTAGAGAGCTTTGGGCTCTTTTGAAGGCCAAGTCTTCTTCAAAGATCACATCCCTACTTAGTTCAATATTCTTTTGACGAGGTACATAGATCCTATAGGCTTTGGAGGTTTCACTATATCCTACAAGGATTCCCCTTTTTCCAGAAGGCTCTAATTTTAATCTTTTCTCCTTAGGTACATGAATATAGACAGGGCATCCAAATATCCTCAGGTGGCTAATATCTGGTTTTGATTTAGTAACGACTTCCTCAGGGGTCTTATCTTCAAGATGGGAGTGAGGACATCTGTTTTGAATATATATAGCAGTGCTAGTTGCTTCTGCCCAAAAATTGACATTTAGATTCTGATCAAGAATCATAGCTTTGGCAGCTTCAACGATTGTCCAATTTTATCTCTCAGCTACCGCATTTTGTTGAGGGTTATAAGGTATTGTTAACTCCCTCTTAATCCCTGAATTTTTACAAAACTCTTTAAATAATTCTGATGTGTATTCCCCCCCATTATCAGTTCTTAGGGTTTTAACTTTATTTCCTGAGTAGTTCTCTGTTAATGATTTGAATTCTTTAAACCAATTAAGGATCTCTTCTGATTCTTTACATTTCAGAAAGCAGATCCAAGTTTTCCTAGAGTAGTCATCAACAAATATTACATAATACAAAAATCCCCCCAAAGAAGGTGTAGACATGGGTCCACATACATCAGAATGAACTAACTCTAAAATTTTACTTGTTTTCCTAGTACTATTTTGAAAAAAACCCTTAGTATTTTTACCTAGGGCACATCCTTTGCATGCCCCTGAATGATATTGCTTTAACTTAGGTAGACCTGTGACAAGGTCTCCCATTGATGATAAAGCTCTAAAATTTAGGCGGTCTAGTCTTCTATGCCAGACTTCATTAGCATCTGTAGTTTCATGGATTAGGACTAAGTTGGGCTCTGTGCATAGCTCATACAGGTAGCCTTGTCTTTGACCAATCATTTTAGCTTTCTTGATAGATGAATTCTTTGGCCAAGCCAATACTCTGTTGTCCACGAAGGTCACTCTGTATCCATTATCCTCCAGTGCTGATATTGAGACTCGATTTCTCTTAGTGCCTGGAACATATAGTACTCCTTTAAGTTGTAGTGATACACCTGACTTTAGTTTGATGGTGCAGGTTCCAACTCCTTTGACTGGATGTGTAGAGTCATCTCCGATATTTACTTCCTCCTCATTCTTCTCTTTCATGGAGTCTAGCACTTCTCTGAATCCTGTAATATGTCTAGATGAGCCACTGTCGATCACCTAGGAGTTAACTTTGTTTGATGCTTGGTTTGTGAGTGCTGAATAGAGTACATACTTCTCGGGGTCCTCTTCCCTTTTAGATTTTCCTGTTTTGGCAAATGTGGCTTGTTGCTTAGCTCTTTTTGGACATTTGGCAACATAGTGCCCAAATTTGTCACATTTGTAACATTGAATCTGAGAAAGGTCCTTCTTGAAGGTGTTCTTGCCGTGACGACCTTTTCTCTTTCTGAATTGTTTCTGTTTGCTTTTCTTGTTTGAGTTCGTATTTAGAACTTGGAGATCTTCATCTATATTCTTTTGCTTGATCCCTTTCTTATTTTGCCTTGATTCCTCTTGGAGACAGTCAGCCTTTAGCCTATCGAATTTTGGAAATTGCTCCCTTGCATTGATGCCTTGGACGAATGTTTCCCATATGCTAGGCAACCCATCTAGACCAGTGAGTGTTAATTCTTTGCTTTGGATCTCATATCCAAGGGTTGCTAGTTCATCCCTTAGGGCAGATATTTGCATGAAGTAGGCATTGACTGATTCTCCTTTTATCATGGCTATGCGATTTATTTCTCTTTTTAAAGCCAAGGTTCTACTGGCATTAGATATCTCAAATGCATCTTCAAGTGCTTTGAACATGTTGTAGGCTGTCTCATGTTTCCTTATGATGGGCATAATATTATTTCTCACCCTATCAACTATGATTTTGATGGCCTTTTCATTTCCCTCTCTCCAAGATGTTTTGTCAGGTTCAGTCTCAGGTTCTTCAGTTTCAGTTTTTACAAATGATTCGACTTTATTTTCTTTTAGAATCATTTGAATTTTGAACTTCCATGCTGAGAAGTCATCACCTCCTCCGAGTCTATCTTCAAATCTGATAGCGCTAGCCAGTGAAAGAATTGTGATGTTGAATATATGCTTGTTTTGGATTTTCCGCAAAATTGAACAACCTTAGGTTCGATTTAACTATAGCTCTGATACCATGTAAATAATGTTCAATTTTCAATTCAATATGCAAGATGTATTCTAATTTATATTCTCTCTATCTATGTATTATCTATTTATCTTCTTTTGTGTGGCAGGTGAGAGGAGCATTTATGGATTTCAATGTCCTTCTCACAAATATCGATTGGTATATATATGCAAGAGGGGAGGATCAAGCAATGCCTTGACCGGTCATGTCTTATGGATATGACCGATCAAGACATTACTTGATCGCACCCTTTGATTACCAATCGGTGTTTATTCTAATCAACAACCCGATACTAATCGGGGTCTACGTAACTTAGTATCCAATGCCAATCGGTATTTACGTGGCATGATAACCAATGTCAATCGGTATTTACGTGACATGTTAACCGATGTCAATTGGTGTCTAAGTGACTTGTTTAACCGATACCAATCACTTAACTAATAGTTAGATATCAAGCGGTGTATGCTTTGCCACCCGATAACAATCCGATAATCATCATTTGTTTACTGTTGAGGATTCAACCGATATAAATCGGGATACATGGTTAACCCGATAATAATCGGTGATCACATTTATAATGCAAACCGATATTAATCGGTATACTATACTATGATATGATTATCGATAGTTTGAACATTGATCGACTAAGTCGATTGGACATATACAAATGAAGAATTATCATCAAATGAAATAGCTTGAAGTTTACCTGATAGTTTATCGATAGGATAAATGATTGAATGAGAGACTTCATTCATCTCTCATTCAATCATTTATCTTACTGAAGCTATCATGCATTAACAAAATGATGGGTATATGATTACATCAACACACTCCATAAGTTCAACTTAGAGGGTATTTTACAAAAAAGACTAAAACCTTTAACCTAGGTCTTGATAATGAGGCTTGATGAGGTACCCGTGTATGAGAATCTCAGTGAATAAAGATGACTTAGAATACCCTACCTTAGCTCCCCCAACGCCAACTTCTTTCACCTTCAACAATGTTTGAATAATGAACATATCAAGGGTTTAATGAAGATGCCAAAACAAGAGTTGCTGCACCTATAGAATTCTAGAAAGATGAATTGATGTGCCAAATAGTTGCAAGTTGATAAAGACGAATAAATGCTAGATTCTAAAAAAGGTCCATTTACATTAAACTACATTCATTCCCTTAGGAAGCGATATAGCAAGAGGTGCATGTTAAAATTCTTCCACTCCAAGATACAATATGATGTAAGCATCAAGAAAGTATTTGGAACTAGTTTATTTTTCTTTGAATGTGATGGTGAAGATATCATGAATAAAAGTTGTAGAAAATTTTCCATTAAGGACGAACTAGAAAATGGACATGGATCATTTGAAAGTGGGTTGTCCACCACAATGGAAGAGCTTATAGCAGATATTCTCGATTTATCCAAAAATGGATCTACTATACAAGGTGGATCACAAACAAGGAAGGTTAGTAATAGGTTCCTCATTATGTCCATCAAAAGAGGATCCACTAGATAAGGTGTATCACAAAGTGAAGAGTAGATGAAGTTCCAAAAACACCCATGTGGGAACTCTCATTAAACAAAAGCAATATATCCTTTCAGAAGTGAGGACTATCATTAAGCTGAGTTTCTACAAATAAAATTACCACTATCATAAAGATTGGAATCACAAGGAGGCGATGAAATCTAAGAACATTCATGTGAAAATTCTCATCAAATAGAAAAGCAATGTCCTCCAAAGAATGACAACAAACAATATAACATTTGGCAAATAGATGGCTAATGTCCGGAAGCGGCTATCCAGCCCCTAGAATGCACCAAGGCATCATTTTCCCTTGTATACTATAAAATTATAAATACATTATAATAGATGCTTTGTGCATTCTTGTAATGTCCCTACTATGAAATGGAATTTATTGGTAAATAATAATAATAATAAAATTAAAATTCACAAGAATAAAAATAAAATTAAAATTAAGATATAAACGAATATAATTAAATATAATTAAAATATAATTAAGTTAACGAGTGATCAAACGACATGGAATGAAAAGTTGTGACTCCCTCAAACATGAGATATAAAAGGGAGAAGAGTACCTCATTTGATAGGGGATAATTTGAAAAATAAGAAGAGCAGATCTGATTGTGAAAGGCTGTGTCCCTTTCAAAGGGCAGAAATAATGAAGAGTTGCACTCTTTCAAAGGGTGCTAATGGTGAAAGGGTGCAGCTCTTGCCAAAGGGCATACATGATGAAGAGGTGTGACCTCTCCCTCACATCAAATGATATAAAGGAAAGGAATTAAAAGCCTTCAGTGATATCACCATCGATCAGATCAGATCAGAACTGTTATTAAGTTACAGGCAGTAACAACCTTGTTCTTGGTGGTATGCATGGGGATTTGCTTAATATGTATGCTTAATATATGAAACCTGATCATGTTCTGATGCAGTATTTTAATAGTAATATTAATATAGACTGTCATTTCCCCGCCATGACACTAGACCAAAATAGTAAACAGATAATATGAAATTGTCTTACACAAGTAAGACTTCACAATTTCATTGATCGTAGAACATGCTACAATTGTCTATCCTCAACAGTTGGAGATATTGCAGGACAGATATGATAAGATTTGATATATAGTAAATAATATTTATATGAAAGAACCGATCCTCTTCCCTTCTAGTAGTGATCTTCTCTAGGATGGAATGAGGGATATGTTAGAATAAACAACAATACATTAAAAAGAGCGATTAAATCACGAAGAGACATACGGTTAGTAGCAAAGGAACACATCCCATTCCAAAGGTCACCACTTTGAAGGAAGGTTGTAACCCTCCGAGCCCGATGGAGGAGTATAAGAAGACAACACCCATGCATTCAAGGCATCATTGGAGGAGATGAGATTTGGCATTTATAAGAAAGCAAATATACAGCAGTTCGATTCTATGCAGTGGTTATGGTATGAGTTCCCCATACATAGCATAATGAATACTGTTTATATTCGCATACTACTGACTAATAGTGTTTTACTGTTTATGATCAGTATTGTATTGGCAACTAATTACTGATCAATGCTTAAGTATTGCAATGGAGTTTGAGGATCGAATAATCTTGAAAAAGGGGAGCATAAAGAACATGTCGAACCTGCAACAATCAGGGAGATTAGGCGATACTCTTAGTTTTTTTTATTAAAGAGACAAAGATATTCTCTCTCTAACCCTTAATAGTTAAGAATTATAATCCGGGGTAAACTAGGGCATTTTATAAAAGGGGACATTACAAGTGGTATCAGAGCATGATTCTGCCAACTTGTGAGATCAACATTAAAGAGTAAAAGTACAAATTAGTAATGAAGGGCACACCTCTTCACCAATAATCATAAGTTTATCACATTCCAAACAAAGCAAACCGCCTATTAATAGATGTGATACCAATTTGAATCAAAGGAGGAATTGGCATTGTGCATAAATTATGCCTTCATGCTTCATAGTTTCATATTAGACTTTCATCATCAGTAGAACGGGATTTTAGTGAGCAGCAGGCTTTCTTTGACAGTCAGCAAAGTTGTGATCACCATCTATTCCCTTTTAGTTAAGTCCTTAACAATCTTGTCAAGAGCAACTAAACTTCAAAGGATTTTCATCAGATATCAACAGGTTTTTTTTCATCATTTCAGGCAAGTTTTCAGATATAAGATGGCAGACTTTCAAGCATGTATGACACAGCTGTGCACAATTTCTTTGGTTTCAAGCAAAGATGTAAATAACTTCTCGGCAATAAATCTTTTGGCCGAAATGTTTTAAAAAATCGGGAATCGGCAAAAAATCGGGAAAAAATCGGCAAAACTATCGAACATTTGAAAATATATAATTTCTTAAAATATTAAAAAAAAACACATGTATACACTAAATTTATAGAACACAATAGCATATTACTAGTTTCCATCATATAAAATCATAGTTTGAGTCAAATACATACCATATAGCAAAGTGATATACCAAAAAACAAGTTCAAGTTCTAAATACGTTTGAGTCAAATACTTATTGTAGAGTCTAGTCCACAAAACAAATCAATCTCTGAAGTTTGAATACATATTAAGTTCATGGTTTCATATCATTGAAAATTGGAAATCATAGAATGCATCTACGACTAAAGCTCAAAAAACTCTGTTGCCGCTGAGTGGGTGCTGAAGTAGATGGTGTTGCTGCTGCTGCTGCAATATCCTCAACGGGTGAGAAATCTGCCTCTTCTGGATAAGTAAACTCATCTCCTGCCTCCTCACATTATGCCACCTCTGCCGCCCATTCAGCTGCCTCCCTCTCCATCTTATCTAACTGAGCGTCAGTGAGAAATGCATCCACATCAACATCATCAGTAGCACCATCAGGTTCAACAATCCAATCTGCTGTGTATGGATCAATCTCATCTATGTCAAGTGTGTCATATGAAGTCTTCCCTTGTACCCTCTTTTCATGCAATTGAAGGTTGTACCACACATATACAAGGTCATTCAAGTGCTTTTGAGTCAACCTATTGCTCTTTTTTGTGTGAATGGCCTCAAAGACACTCCAGTCGCGCTCACAACCAGAAGCACTACAAGGCTGAGATAATATGCAGATTACAAACTTTTGAAGATTAGGCGTTGTGGCACCACAATCTTCCCACCAAAAATCTGCAAGCATACAAATTGGCATTTATAACTTGGTAAATATTTTTATAAACTTAAAGATTGAAATAAATGGTAAAATAGATTTAAGAGCACATTTTTTTTTACTGGTAGTAGGGTGCCTCTCTTATGAATACCAATAGGTGAAGAAAACAATGGCCCATCTTCCTTCTTGTACCTCTGCAACTCATCAACAATGATGTCTTGAATATTTTCATCAGGACCAACTTTTGAATACATGTTTCAAGGTCAAGTTGAACCTCCTCATCTAGTTTGAAAGTGCGGGAGTAAAAGAACTTGGGGTTCAAATAGTAGGCAACAGCATGGATATGTTGGTGGAGTTGTCGGTTCCATCTTCGATCAATTATGCGCCATATGGGTTCATATTTGGTCTTGTCTGACCCATACAAGTGCTGAATTGCCTCTTTGGCCTTATCCATTGCCTCATATAGATACCCTATGGGGTTTGTATCCCCATCCACCATCTGTAGAACCCTCACCAACGGTTTTGACAACTAGACATGACAAATTTAACAAAAATCAGCAATGTGTAATATTAGAAAATTAAAAAATAAATCATCAATTGAAATTTGAACTTTGAGTTTGAACACTTACATTGATGCTCTCCTCCATGAATTTGGCAAATCTATCATCAAAAACAGCCTTCACGACCTTCTGTGTTTCAGGCTTCCTACAATAAGGGCTCTCCAACCATCTTTCACTCACAAACATCCTCTTCAGGTTGGGCAATGCATGTAATATGCTCTGTGAGTTGAGGAAATTAGTGGCAAAACGGGTGACTCCTGAATGCACAAGATCCTTACCATCAGTGTGTTGTCTCATAAGCTCCAAGACCCACGTGTGGTTGTAGATGTACTTTGTGATTTCCCTTACATCTTCAACCACATTCTTCACCCAACTAAGTTTCCCTATGTCCTTGAGGAGCAAATCAAGGCAATGAACAGTACAAGGTCAACAAAATAATGTCGGATGCCTAGCCTGTAGAAGTTTACCGACTGCCACATATGCAGCTGCATCATCGGTCACAACCTGAAAAAAATTTTGCACTCCTACTTCACTCACCACCTCATCCAACATGTTGCACAAGGTTTCAACATTCTTCTCTTCATTTGAGGCATCAATCGAATTTAAAAATACCACCTGTCCCTCTGAAGCAACTAGAAAGTTTTTGAGTGTCCTATTCCTACTATCTGTCCACCCATCAGATAAAATGGTGCAACCTTCCCAATTCCTCCTTTGTTGTTCCACCAGTTGATGTGTGTTTTGGACCTCATCCTGCAATAATGGCCCACTCAACTCATAACAAGTTGGGGACTTGAACCCCTTACCTGAAATGGTCAATCCACTGACCATTTGCTCCCAATATGGACTCTCAACAATACTAAACGGAATATTGTTGTAAAACCAAAATCTAGCCATTGCCGCCTTTGTCTGCTGATGCACTTCCTTATTCCATAAATTACCTAACAATCCAAGTTGTGCACCAAGAGTGTTACAAGGAATGAAAAAACCAGATGTATTGCTGTCCACCCCAATATTTTCTGACCCTGTAGAACTGATATCCCTCATTGGGGCTGCCATTGCCTCTGCTGTCCTCTTTTTTTCTACCTTCTTTTGATCAAATTCTGAAAGCCTTGCTTTTGCCTCCCTTTCAACCTCTTCAGGACATTTGTCACATGGTGTAATATTCAGTCCGGTGATCTTTGCAAGGTGAATTTTGAGTCGGTAAATGCCACCGGTCATTGGTTTCGTGCAATGGTTACAAATAACCTCTCCTACCACTGCACCTAGTGTGCCATGTTTCCACATAGGATCCCTCTTTCTACCACCACCTCTACTTGTACCACCTCTAGTTGCAGAAGCCATTATCTTTTATAAAAATTCGAAAGGCACCTAGCAAAAGAGACCAAAGAGTTTATTTAATACCACAAAATATATTATTTTGGAAACATGGCCAAATAGGTAAAACAGTAAAACTAAATACATTTATAATTGTAAAACTAAATAGTAAAACTAAATACATTTACAATTGTTCACAACTTCACGGTCACAACTTCACAGTTCACAACTTCATAGTCAATTTATAATTATAAATACTGTAAAACTAAATACATTTAGAATTGTGAAGTATTCATAATACATATTACATAATACTGTAAAACTAAATATTAATAAATGTATTTATAAATAAGTATTACAGTATTTAGTTTTACATACTGTCATAATACAATATTATTATAAAAACTAAATTTTACATACTGTCATAATAAAGTATTTAGTTTTACACAAAGAAACGGGACTCGGACTCGGCTCGGACTCGGCAAGGCCGACTCGAACTCGAATTCGGGACTCGGCGTCAAACTCGGCTGGACTCGGGAAAGTGAAAAACTCAAGAAATTCAGAGATTTTTAAAGATTTAAAACTTGTTTCAGACACCCTTTATTGAATACACCTTAAAGACACAAAAACATCATCAAACTCGGCTCATTTGATTACATACACAAGTATACATCAATCACATAAGCATAAACGCAAATTGTAGCTGAAGAAAATAACAAACATAGATATATAAATATTGTCAAATGTATATAATATTACAAAACTCATGGAATAAAAAATCCATGTCATCATATGATCATCATCAAATGTTTCATACAAATACCAAAGGTAAATAGTAAATATAAAATACAACTACAAGTGTACAAGCCTATGGCTTAGAGGGCCGTGCACCCTCTCGCCCTGGCCCCCTGCGAAGGCGTTTAAAGTAGGTCCTGGATGATTCAGTAGCCATAGTCGCTCCCCGTGACACCATGCCATGCTCACCAACATCAGGAACAGCTGTGTCATGCTCACCAACATCAGGAACAACTGTGTCACTCTAAGTCTCAGTATTTCTTGTCTCTGCTCTTGCTCTCTGCTCCTCCTCTGCCATGGCTACAGCCTCAACCTCTATATCTACCTAGTCGATCATATCAATGTCATCATCACTAAAGACAGCTGTAGGAGTCCCAGGAGCTATCTGATTCTCATTGGCCCACTTTGCTTCAAGATCAACCTCATCTAGAATGATAGGAGAGATGTCAACTAATGCATTCTTTCTCATTCTCAGGCGGAGGTTGTAGTGAACAAAGACAAGATCATTCATCTTCTCCACATATAATCTATTGCGCCTCTTGGAGTGTATGTGCTCAAACATACTCCAATTGCGCTCACAACTTGATGCGTTGCATGGTTGGCTCAAGATGTGAATGGCCAACTTTGGAATATTTGGTTTCTCTGGGCCAAAAAAGCTCCACCAATGATCTGAGTTTGAAATGAGAAAAATAAATAAAATCAGTTTCACTCATGAACTCATTTAACAAGTTACAATATAGTATTGAATAAAACTAAAATTAAGCCTTACAATTTTTTTTTACTTGGCATCATAGTTGTCCTACCGTCTTTGGCGACAGGATGAGAGAAGGTCTCCCCTTGTGCACTTGAGAACAACTGTAGCTCTCGAAAAAGGTCTATCTGAGAAGTACCAGCAAGTCCCATCTTCTCCATGATTGCGTATAGCCCATTAAGGACCTCCACATCAGCCTTGAAAGAAGGGATAAAACGGAATGCCGGATTCAGATAATAGGCTGCCGCATGGATGGGCCTATGATGCTGATGATGCCATCTCCTATCAATGATCTCCCAAATGGGACCATACTTGCTCTCATCTCCTCCATAGACGAATCTGATGGCCTCCTTCGCCCTATCCATGCCCTCATATATATAGCCCATTGCGGGCTTATCTCCATCCGCAACTCGCAACAAAACCACCAAGGGCTTAACAAACTGCAAAATTGAAAATATTGTGTAATTTAGAAAAATGAGCAAATAAGAGAATACATATAATAAGTTATAAAATATGAAGTTAAATTGTAGAATTTATAAAAAAATTACCTTCACTATCTCATCACAAGGGACCCAAAAGCCTTGCTCACCAAAAATGCAGTCTGCCATATCTTTCCCTGTAGGGGTGGTAGCATAGGATGAGGAAGACCACTCCTCACCAACAATCATATGTCTCAAGGCAGACGTAGACCTAAGCATGGACTGCAATGTGAGGAAGTTTGTGGCAAATCTTGTGATTCTTGGACGAGCTAACTCCTTCTGCTCTGTGTATTGTCTCATAAGAGCCAACACCCATGAATGATTATATAAAAATTTGCAGACATTTCTTGCCCTTTCTACACATCTCTTGACCCATGGTATTTTTCCAATATCCTCCAACATGAGGTCAATGCAATGAGCAGCACATGGAGTCCAAACTATAGATGGGTGCCTCTCCATCAATAGTCTACCTGCATCAACATAATTTGTTGCATTGTAAATTGTAATTAATGGAGGTACAAACTACAAGATAGTAATTAATTTGCAAACAAAATTAGTTTGTAATCAAAAGTTTACCCGCAGCAACATAATTTGTTGCATTGTCGGTCACCACCTATACCACGTTCTCCTCACCCACATCTTCAATCACCTCCTCTATCTGCTCGCATAGGTAGGTGGCATTCTTGCAATGGGCGGAGGCATCAATGGACTTGATGAAAACGGTGCCCCCTGAATAAAAAAATAAAGCTAGGTCAATGATCATTCAATAAACCATTAAATAAAAAATAAAAAATTAAAGACTATATGAAACTAAAATTAATCAATCACCTGTGGAAGAAACAAGAAAATTAAGGAGAGTTCTATTTCTCCTATCCGTCCAACCATTAGTCATGATGGTGCAACCTTTAGTGCTCCATATCTGGCGTTGTTCATCTAAATCCTTCTTCACATCATCCACCATTTGAGACAAAATGGGTCCCCTCAAATCACTCTCACTAGGGGCTTTGAACCCCGCCCCGCATATGGTAATGGCATCAACCATTTCTTGCCAATAAGGAGATCTGTCGCAAAGAAACTCAATGAGATAAGTTAAGTATAAAAATTCAATGAGATAAGTTAAGTATAAAAATTAAAACAATCAAAGTTATCAAACATAAAAGTTAATAAAACATTCACCTGGCTACAAAGAATGGAATACAGCTGTAGCTCCAAAACCTGCCAGCTGCCATTTTAGCAGCATCATGGACCTCCTTGTTCCAACCCATACCCTCAAGCGATGGTTGGGACCTAGGAGTAGTGCGAGGCACAAAGAAGGAATCCAACCTAGATTTACGAAGCCTAGGTCCAATGCTAACACTCCCACTACAACTACTAGTGCTAGGAGCATGAGAAGTGGCGGTGGCATTGCTGCTTATAGAAGCAGAAGCAAAAGCGGAAGCACCAACAGTAGCAAACTGAGTGGGACGATATGGAGGTAAGGAAGAAGGGCGTCCAACACAACCTAATTGTGTCCCTCTTCCTAAAAATGTCTCTCTCCCAATGGCCGCTCGATCCTCCTTTTGTTTCTTTTTCCTTTCAATTTCCTCAACCATTACATAACATTCACGTACGGCCTCAGGGACTGCTTTTAGGCATGGTTTGGCATCATGTCCACGCACACCAGCAATATGGTATTTCAGCCTATATATACCTCCTTGGAATATTGTTTTGCAAAACATACATTTTGTTTGCCCCTTTCCTTGCCCTGGAAAATCCTCATGATATTTCCAAGCAGGGTCCTTTCTAATGGGGGGTCTAGAAGCTGAAGTAGACATTTTAGGATAGTTTTGTGAAACTTGAAGTTGAGGCAAATAATAAAGTGAAGTTTGCTGCAATAAAACATTACAAATACAAAATAAAATTAATACATATTACATACATTCAAAAAAACTAAAGTAGGGTTTGTCAAACCCTACTTAAAAAAAAAAGAAATTTACAAACCCTACATAGTACAACACTACAACTACATACTACATGCTACATTCAAACATACAAAATATTTTGAAAGAAAATGTAAAACTTTCAAAATAAATGAATAGAAAATGGAATTTTTGCATACAAGAAACAAACTAATCTCCAAAAAAACAATCTTACCTCTTACAACAAGCTTGAAATGAGCTGCAAAGTCTTCCTATCCAACTCTTGATGCACCAAATCCAAACACAATGCAGCTCCAATGTGACAAATTGAAGAAAACTTGAGCTTCCTCCTTGCTGGTTTTTCTTCTATGCACCCTTGTTTTTCTTTCCAACTCACTTTACTCCTTTTTTTTGCAAGTGAATGAAATGAAAGTCACTTTTAGGGATAGAAGATAATTAACAAAAAAAAACGGAATTAAAAAAACATTGCAAAGTAAATTTTTTTTGTGTTTTACTTTTGGCCCACGCCGACCGAGATTGGGGCTCGGGACTTGCCGAGTTTGGCGAGTTTGAGCCAAACTCGCCAACTCGGCTAATTTGGCAATTTTACTCGCTAGACTCGGACGAGTCCGAGTCTGAGTCCAAGTCCGAGTCCCTAGGACTCGCCGGGCATGACTCGTACTCGGACTCGCCGAGTCCGGGCGAGTCCCGTTTCTATGGTTTTACATAATACAGTATTTATCAAATTTATGCCAAGTTTTACATACTGTCATAATACAGTATTTAGCTTTACATAATACAGTATTTATCAAATGTATGCCAAGTTTTACATACTGTTATAATACAGTATTTAGTTTTTACAAGTTTTAGTGTAAAAATTTAGTTTTACAGTATTATTATAAATAAATAAGTTGCGACAGTATTTAGTTTTACAAATTTATAAATAAATAAGTTGTGACTGTGAAAATAAGAATGCATCTTACCAGGTTCGATTAAATGTAAAAATAAATAAAATTATTAAAATTTGACAGATTCGAATGCATCTTACCTGTTAGGGGTCGGGAGTTTTGATGCAGGTCGAAGGCGTCGTGGGCAGCACTCGGCACTGGCAGACGAAGTACGTGTTTTTTTTTACCGTCCGCACTTTTATTGCCTTTCGTAAAAAAATTAGGGTTTCGCGTCACTTTTTCAAGCCGCTATTTTTCATTGCAAACTCGTGATTAAACTGAAAAAAATCTTGATTTAAACTGATAAAAAATCGCGATTTTTTCTGGGATTAAATCGGCCACCTGTTCGCATCACGATATATCTTGATTTTGGCGA
Source organism: Cryptomeria japonica (assembly GCF_030272615.1). Taxonomy (NCBI): domain Eukaryota; kingdom Viridiplantae; phylum Streptophyta; class Pinopsida; order Cupressales; family Cupressaceae; genus Cryptomeria; species Cryptomeria japonica. The sequence continues at coordinate 396,824,579 of NC_081413.1, forward strand.
TTTTTTACCGATTTTTGCATCTTTGGTATAGTGTATTGTTCGACTTTGAAACTTCGAAATTTCAAGTTTTGAGAGTGTGAGGATCATATGACATACGTAATGCTTGAATTATGACAAAATGATAATCAAATTAGACTTTTGTGCTCTCTAAATGGATTAATTTCTTTTTTCTTTTGTGTAGTTATGAGGTTTTTTTGTCATTTTTTAACAGGCCATAATAATTCCCAAGTCTGAGTCAAATTTTTGGGTTGTCAAGTTTGAACTGAATCTACGTTAGCAAACTTTGTGTGGCACACATCCCTTAAGTTGGGTATATTGGATCACATGGACAACTTGTGTAATTAATTATATTAGGTAATGAGTAGGCCTAAATAGGTTTAGTGGTTTACCCCTCCATTATGATACAAGGTCTATATAAAGGAGATGATTATCATTGTAAAGATATGTGAAGAGTATGTCATTAATGTGCAAGGGCTTCTTCCATAAGCTTATTGTGGATTATAATGAACAATCACTATCCAAAATGAACTGTTTACCTTCTTTTGTTGCTCTAATTTGGCCTTCTCTACCTAGTTTAATGACCATTAAAGCTATAAATTCACTAGTCATAAATATATATTCTATTATAGTACTGAAGCAACTTATCTTTATTAATAGTGTACAATACAACCTTTGGATCAGTTGGATTCACTTAAAAGACTATTTTGACTTGCTTATAACATAGATCGTGTTTTTGCTCCACCAATACATTTCCTTGAAAGTGATCTTAAATGTTGCCATGGTCATCAAGTATCTTTGTCTGCTTAAAGCATTTTCCACCCTATTTTCCTTGCCCTTAATATATTCTATTTCAATGTCATACACACTCAGAAACTCCAACCATCATCTTTACCTTGCATTCAAATGTGGTTGTGTGAAGATGTATTTGAGTCCTTGATGGTAAGATTTTAACTTGAAGGGATTCCCTAATAAAAAATTCCTCCATTTTTGTAGAGCATGTACAAAGGGTGTTAATGTCAGATCATAAGGTGCATAGTTCATTTCATGTATCTTCAACTTCTTAGATTCATAGGCTACTACACCTTCATCTTGCATGAGTAGCCCCCCTAGACCTTCAATAGAAGCATCTATAAAAAACTGCAAAATCTCCATTAGGATCTAGAACCTTTAAGTTAGGAGTTGTAGTTAATTTTTTCTTTAAGATTGAAAATCCCTTATCACATTGTTTGGTCCAGAAGAATATTTTACTTTTCTTTTGTAATGAGGTAATAGGATTTGCTATTCAAGGAAATGCTTCTTTGAATCTCCCATAATATTCTGCTAGCCCCATGAAGTTCCTTATCTCTGATAATTTTTTGGGAATTGCCCATTCTACTGTGGCCTTCATCTTATCAAGATCAATTGTAATTCCTTCTTCAAATATGATAAGCTCTAAATAGTGAATCTTTTTTTTAAAGAACCTATATTTTGACAATTTGCTGTATAGCTTGTGTTCTCTCAAGCTTTGCAAAACTAGTTGGAGGTGTGTTAAATTTTTCTCTTTATTCATAGAATAAATTAAAATATCATCCAAGAATACTAGGACGAATTTGTTTAAGTGGTCAAGGAAAATGTTGTTCATTATGTGCGTAAAGGTAGCAGGAGCATTAGTTGCACCAAAAGGTACAACTGTAACTTCATTGTACCCATATATATTTATAAATGTTGATTTTAGAATCCTCTTCTAAGTAGATGATACCCTAATTGAAGGTAAATTTTGATAAATAAAGTTGCTCACTTTATTTGGTCAAATAAATCTTCAATGCGTACCTACCTTTTATTGTTACTTTGTTTAACATATGGTAATCTATGCACAACCTCAAGGTTCCATCCTTTTTTTCAAAAATAATTGGTGCTCCCCAAGGGCACACACTTGGCCTTATTAGTCACTTCTCTAAGAGCTCTTTGAGCTGCATCTTGAGCTCTAGCAATTTAATTGTGTTCATTTGGTAAGGTTTTTTTGACATAGACTCTACTCCACGTACTATTTCAATGGAAAAATCAAATTCTCTTTTAGAGGGCCTCTGATTGGTGAAGAAAGACGGAATTTTTGAAGGTTGGTGTATTTTCCTCTTTTTCATCTAATGTGACCATAAACATTTGGGCCCTTTTTCTCTTTTCTTTCTTTAGTTGCATGGTTGATATGGTTTCTACATTTATAGGATTGAGGGCTCCTTGTAGTTTGACCTTTTCCCCTTCATCATCTAAACACTACTGTTTTATTGTGACAATCTACATTTGCTTGATGACCTGTCAATCAACTCATTATAGTGATCATGTGATATGACCCTAGGGGTGCCACATAAAAGTCTACCTTGTTGCAAATTCAAGAAATTGTGTTTAGGCATTTAATAGACATTTAGCAAATGTTCTATCTGCTTTATCCCCATATTGGATTGTCCATGATGATTCCATATGACTAAATTTTAATGGCATTTTTCTTACAAGTTCTAAAGGAATAAAAAATTCAAATGATCCAACATCGACTACTTTTGAAATAGGCTATGTTGAAAGTGTGTGTAGTTTCTATGGGCACAGTTTGAAATTGATTCTACTGGTTTCTAATGGCAGCATGAATGTTTTTTGGACATCCCCATTGAAGTTGGTTTTCTCTAATCTACCCTTGCATCCTTGGGCATTTCCTAGCAAAATTATTTCCTTTGCACATAAAGCATTCTCTCAATAGCCCCCATTGAACTAGATTTCTAGAGGGTTGTTCCTTGCTTCATTAAGTCTTGGTAAAAACATTGGTCTATTTTAACTCTGTTTGTCCTTGGTAAAGTTCCCCTTATTATTTTTCCCATTATGGCCATTCCTTGGGTTTTGATTTGATGGTAATTATCTGTTTGATGAATTGATTCTTTGATTTTTAAAATTTTTTGTTCCTTTTGGAATTCTAATTTTCTTTTCAAAAATTTGTTATTGTTATTGTTGAAATTTTTCCTCGTTTCTGTTAGGGCTTGCAATTTCTTTTCTTTTTTAGGAACCTTTTAAGTACCTCATTCATGTTCTTTGGCCCATGCATATCAACATGTCCCAAAAATAGCATTTAGCCCTACTATGAATTTTGTAGTTTGTCTCTTTTCATCCCTTTGGTGCATTGCAACATATTTAGCAACTTAGTGAACCTATCCCAATATTTTTGTATTGTTAATGACCTTCACTAGAGTTTATGGAATTTTGTCATCTTTTTACATCAAAAAATTTGTTGTAGAAGCCACCTCTTACAAAAATTATAATGCCCCTTTCATAGGCATAATCAACTAGTGGACCTGTTGTGACGTTTTCACACATCACCCCATTGCAAATGGGGACTCCCTACTTTTTAGGTCCTAGTTTTTTGGTTTTTGTTTTTGGGTCTTTTTCCGGCAGCCTCTTCAGTCTCCTTGGTTTGCAAGTGTTGTGAGGTTAATTTGATCGTCTGCAAGTCGTTTGAGTTAATTTTAGGGTTTCACCCTTCAGACTTGGATTTGAGGCCTTTCCTCTAGGGTTTTGGAAAAATTGAATGTTGCATTAGAATCAGAGCCCTCCAAGGGACCCTCCAGTGAAATTTGAGCAAATTCTCAACAACTTTCTATTTTTAGAAAGTTCCTATTTTTAGGGATTTCACTGCCTCCCGGATTGTTTTTATTTCACTGAAAATTAAACTTACTATTTTTAGCAATTTCTATTTTTAGCAAGTTTCTTTTTTTAGTAAGTGTCATCTCATCCCATTTTGCCCTAATCTTAACATTTTGAAATGCTTACTATTTTTTGGTAAGTCTATTTTGGACAGGTTCTACCATAGGCAGGGGTCCTGAAACTGAAGACTGAACATTCCTGAACATTTGTCTAAATCCGGAAAGTTGAAAAGGCAGGCTATTGATTGAGAAAATGGCTGTGGAAATCTTTCCAAAAATGTAAAGGCATTGAAAATCCTCTTAAGGCACGAAAATCCACTTCAGTTCCAAAGATGGCATCTCGATTTGGAAAGTGCAAAAATGGCTAAGTCTAGATAAAAAACCAAGCAAGAATCCCTCACCAGAGAAATGCATCCAAAAGTAGGTGGGCATCAAAATGGCGTGATGGAGGATTTTTCCTCCACCCCCAAAATTCCATGACCATGTGATTTTGGCGCTTATGTCAGGGATTGAGCGCTAGATTATAGGGTCATGGAGGAAAATTCCTCCATGACCAAAATTCCATGACCATGCCTTTTTAGTGCCCAAGTTAGTAAAGGAGCACTAGAATGAGGGTGTGGAGGAATTTTCCTCCACACCATAAATTCCTCCACCATGCCAAAATTCCACCCAAGTGTGCATCAGGGTGCCAAAGTAAGGTGAGGAAGGAATTTTCTTCCCAAAGAAGAATTCCTCCATAGGGTCATTCCAGTGCCCAAGATTGAAGGTTGAGTTCCAAGGCATGAAAATTTGAAGGCAAGGATGAATTGGAAAGGAAAAACCCCTCAGGAAAAAATTCAAAAAATCCTCTTTGAGGCATCAAAAATTTGCCCAAATTTTTAGGCGATGACAAAATTGGCCAACGGAGAGAATTTTCTCTCTCCTGGACCTTGGAACTCAAATTTGAAAAAAATCCTAAAAAATAAGAAAAGTGAAAAATTGACCAAGTGTTGGAAATTCCTTCCTTTAGGACAAAATTCTAGGAAAGTGAAAAATTAACTAAGTGTTGGAAATTCCTTCCTTCAGGACAAAATTTTGGGAAAGTGAAAAATTGACTATTCCGGGAAAGTGAAAAATTGACTAAGTGTTGGAAATTCCTTCCTTCAGGACATAATTCCAGGAAAGTGAAAAATTGATCAAGTGTTGGAAATTCCTTCCTTCAAGACAAAATTCTTGGAAATAGTAAAAAATTGGCTAAGGCATGAAGAATTTCCTTCCTCCGAGGCAAAGTAGAATCAAGGTCAAGTGTGGGCGCCAAATGGGGGTTGTGGAGGAATTTTCCTCCACACCCAAATTCCTCCAAAGCATGCAATCAACGCCCATGTCTGGGCAGGGAGTACCAAACTGAGGTTGTGAAGGAATTTTCCTTCCAAGCTCAAATTCCTCCATGGCATTGAAATTCCACCCAAGTATGCATCAGGTCGCCAAATGGAGATAAGGAAGGAATTTCCTTCTGGATGAAATTCCTCCACATGATGAAATTGACATTTGAAGAGGGGCATGGAAATCTCAGTCAAGGATGAAAATCAAAAAATTCCTCTTCCAAGGCATGTAAATTTGCCCAAGGGTGAAGAAATTTCAAGACATGGAAAAAATTGATCAAGGAAGAGAATTTTCCCTCTCTTGAGATTCGGAGCTAAAAATGGAAAAAAATACTAAAAAATAGGAAATGTGATAAATTGGTGAAAAATCTCCATTGCGACAACAAGATGAGTTCAAAAACATGAAAAATTTCTTCCAAGATAAAAAAATTCTCTCTTTAAGAATTTTCTCTCCCAGAATTCCAGATGTGCAGGATTCCTGTAGGAGCGGATAAATTTGTTAAAATTCTTCCAAGGCAGGAAAATCTTGCAAAATGTCTTTTGTGAGCCCAAAATGGAAAGATTCTTGAAAAGGATGAGTTGGCGACATGCAAAGAGACTATTCCATGTTAATGAACCACAACCAGGAAAATTATAAATGACGGCGAGGTCCATTTGCATGGCGAGAATCTACTGAGTACATGAGGCATAGTGGCGCATTCATTGTTGGAATATTTGACCATGGTGGCGGCTAATTCATTGCATGGCAGCCATCGTACGTAATGCAGTGGTGGAGCACCTTTTGCATGTAACTGTTGTATTTAGGAGATGATGGAGCATTTATTACACATTGGGAAAATTTGAAAGAAGTGCACTTAATGCACAATGGATGCCATTTTTGACAAGAATGTAATTAATTGTAAGTAGGCATGATGGGCATTTAATGTTTATTCCCACCTTGTTGCATCATGTGTGTGGAATATTTTGGGCTAAACCCTAATTAGGGTTTGCATGTAATCAATGCTGAAGGCCTATATAAGGGGGCGACCCCTTCATTTGTAAGGGGGGAGATTTGTATGAAATTGTTGCGATAAGTTTCTGAGATAATAACAGTGAAACATTGTTCTCTGATGGTGTCCACTTAAGATATTTTTCAAATTTTGCATGGTTTCACCTTCCTCACTTAGAGTAGAAGTAGAGTAGTGCTTTGATTTCAATGGAGAATGTATTGGTGTTTGATGAATTTCGATGGTTCATACTTTTTGCATCTTGTTGATTATAAGTTGCAGTGTAAAGTTAGCCTAAGCCACTAAATTTGTGCTAAGTTCGATTGTGGATAGTTATTTGGATTGCGCCATTTTGGGTATTCAAATGTACTTTCTCGGTTTGAAAATCCTTCAACATCCTTGAAAGATTTCACCAGTTCTTGTGGAGTTGTAGTTAATCTTGGCGAAGCAGAATTTGGTTTATTTGGAATTCGTCCATTAGAGCACTATCTATTGATATCACTGCTCTTAGGAGTAGATTTAGATCCTTCTAACCCTTTCCCCTTTAATTCCAGTCCATTCCAGTTCAGTTCATTTGACGCAAAAGCATTGTAGAATTGCCATATCCGATGATGAAGTTCCAACCACAGCAAAGAAGTGAAAGAATGATTCAAACGTAAGTCCCCTTGGATTACCAGCATATCACATCAAGCCAATTGAGTCACGTCCATTGCATAATCAGAACCTTGGAGTCAATTGTTTAAACTTATTGCAATCTTAGCATACAATTGAACTTTGATCAAGAGAGAGTGAAGTGACCATTGGGCAACTTTATTCTGTGTTAGACGTTGTCATAAAAAACACGTCAACAAGACCCATAGCCTATTATAATTCTCGTAGGCTATTTGGGATGCAAAAAAGAAATAATTAATTAATTAAATTAAGTTGTGTAAATGAATAATTTTTTGGACAACTTATATTTAATTGATTATTTTATTAAGTTGGACAATTTAATTAAAAAGTGGCTTATTAAGGGGCTGAAAAACAAAGTTAAATTATAAGGTCACTTTTTGAGGTAAAATAAAAAGTTATAGGAAATAATATTTTATTATATTTGGAAAGTGTATAAATTAGAGGCTTGAGAAGATGAAGGACATTCTTGGCTTTTTTTATTCGCAAACCCCAACTTTGGAGAGCGTTCTGCGTAGGATGAAATATGGCAAGATTGGTTTTGAGAATGAAAACCTTCCTAATCAATTTACAAGTGAATCCATGTAGGAATCATAGGTGTACTTAATGTTTGAGATTTTCAGTGATTTGAATGGAAGGTTAGAAATCATTTCCAGGTTTGATTGAAAATTAGGAAAATTATCAAATTATTATTTGATGTTTGAGATTTTCAGTGATTTGAATGGAAGGTTAGAAATCATTTCCAGGTTTGATTGAAAATTAGGAAAATTATCAAATAATCATTTGCTTGCAAATAATAATTGATAATTTTCAAAAGAGAGTCCTTGCTTTAGCTATCAATTATATTTGAATAGCATATACTCCAACCACCCAGTTTGGAAATACCTTTTTATCCTCAAGGCAAGTCGTACATTCCTTAGAAGTTGTCCATAATAATTAAGGGAGGCAGTGATGAATTTTTGGGCACAATGGGACTAGTTGACCAGCCATACACTGAAGAAAAGGGCACGGGAACTTCTAAGGACTGTTGTTGATGTCGAAAGGAGGTCACGGGACGCTCTAACCTCCAGCCGCACCCTTATTTGGGTCAACACTTCCCTATTGCAGGTGGCAACAATTTGTAGTGGGTATTCCATTATTCATAATGAAGATAATAATGTTAAATAATGTTGTTTATGGAGTTCCAATATGATTCTACTTCATCAAAACAGAGGTCAGATATTTTTCTTATTTAATCTCTCTATATATAATAAAATACACCAGTCATAACAATAACCATTTGTAATTGCATGTTGAGTTATTATTGTCGATTTATTTAACTCTTCATGGTGTTGTAGAGCAACAAAACTATATTTTCATATTTTTATGTAGTCGACATTTTGTTCAAACATTTGTTGAAATATACCCACAAAAGGAAAGAAAAACATTTTTAATTGAAATATCACAATTATCAATTGACAATTTCATCAAACATTTGTCAAAATACAAGGAAAATTAGTTTGGCACATTATAAGAGTGATGGAAAAATTGCTGCCATGTTATGATTTTTTAATGTATCCATTTTTCTCTTTGGTATTAGCACACCAAGTGGCGGCTTCACCAATGAATTGGTAGGTTCCCCATAATGCACTAGTTGTTTTAACTTTCATTGTAGTTCCTAATTCAAAGTATTTCTCCACTTTGTTCATCCAATCTCGTCCTTTCTCCCAATTGCTTCCCATCAAATTTAGGTGGTGTAATCTTCTAAGTTCTTCAAGTCCTTGGAAAGCTTCACGATAGAGATTTCTTGCGTAGGTGCAACAACATTCATGTTTTCATGTGGGTTGACCTCTTCAGGGGGATTTTTGAGTTCTAGTTCAACTATGTTTTCAATATTGCCTTGCCTTGTTATGAGTTCTTGAACTATTTGTCCTTAGGAGTTTATCTTCTCCCTCTACTCAGTTAGCAGATTTATTATTGCCTCTATTCCTATCTCATTGTTTCCTTGCCCCTTTTGTTGCGTGTTATTATTATTTTACCTTCGAGCAGTGCTAGCATGGGTTGCTCTTGTTTTTTCCTTGTTATGATTCATGTAATCATATTTTCCCAATTAATATTTGGTCAGGGTTCAAGTATCAAAATAAATTTCAATTTAATGCTTCATAATTAATTACATTTTTAATTGCTTTGAATTTGTACAAGTAATAGTAGGCTCTAGGCCTAGCTTTTGAATCTTGGTATAATACCACTTGTAATGGCCAATTGTTGTACTCAAATTTACCACTATTTTTTTGTTTATATTTTTTACTCAAAGTTGTTAAGTGTTCGTTCATCTATATACTTATGTACTTCTATCCATACGAGTTAGGCATTTGTCCATTCGAGACAAGCATCCAACCATACAAGTTAGGCATTTGACGATTACTTTCAGCATCTTGTTTAGGCCAATCTCCTCCATGGTCCAACTCTCTTCACGAGGATTCTCTTTGTTATTTTCTTTAGGAGGGCTCTAGTATTCTTCCTTTGTAGTTGCTTTTGAATTTTCAGTTTCATCATCATCATTCTTTTATTCTTTTTCCATCATGTTTGACTCTTATTTTGTACTTGGTTCCATATTTTAGGTTTTGCAAATATATTTAAATACTACCTTTTAATGCCTAGGTTTTTCATCAGATTAAACAGTTCTTGCTTTAACTTACACATAGACTTATCAACTGTAGTCATCCTTTCAACTTTGTTCTAGCAACTGTCAAAAAAAGTGGCACTGAAATTGACATGTAGGTGCTTGTCACCAACATGCAAAAGAGAAATGAGACCACTAAATTGTCAAACAACTGTTGACTGCAACAAGTGTTAGCTTAACCAATAGGCTAGCAAGATCACCAGCTCTGATACCACCGTAGTAACCACCCTATAATTTGTTTTTTAGTTTTTTGACAAATAAATCGTAACTTAAACTTGCAATTGTAGAACAAACTGCTGTCATACAGTCTGATACAATAAATCAGCATATATACATCTGTCGTTTCCAATATTCAGATGGGTAATCATTCACAAAGATGCCAATACATGATATAGACATACATATGAAACACCCATACGAAAATACCTTGAATATAGTGTTGAAACAGAGTGTTGCAGATCTGAATATGAATGAATAACATGCTGTTACTCTCAGGACAGCAAGGGAATTTGCCCAACAAGCTTCTATCTTACTTTCAACACACCCAAGAGAACACCAACTGGAACAATATCAAGAGATATGACTTCCATGCACTTCAAACTCCCTGGAAACACAAAGTATCAGGCTGGGATTGCATATCAGACATGGTCCAGGTCTGAAAACCACTGAAGCAGCAAGTTCAATGAGCTGTATGGCCTCACCATGGCCCCTAATGGCATCCAAAACGACTCCCAACTCCAGCAAGCAGATTCCTAACCACCTAGCGCTACGAAACAGCTATGGAAAGTCAACGAAAAGTGCACAAATCACACCCAAAAATGCGCAGAAGCTTCCAATATGATTCAGCTTGTATGGCACAGCTGTTCGGCCCTCAAAAAAATCACATGAAAACATCAAAAACCATTGCCAAATCCCAAGAGAGTCATTGTAGGTCTGGGCACCAACTAACAAGTCAGAATCATGTCATAAAGGCAACGATTTACTTTCTAGTTCCCATGCCATAGTACTAGGAACCTTGTGTTTGGTATGGCTTGCTTATATAATTGTGCCAACAGAAATAACCATCAAGAAACTCTTTAAAAAGGGTCACTCTGTTATAGGAAACATAAATAACTCCAACCCAGATGATTATCAAACGCTTTCACAACTTGTCCAGCAGAACATGAAGGGTACAACCTTTCCTGGAGAATGGTACAGCCAGCTGAAACCCTATCTGGAAACACTTTCAATCACTTCAAAAATCTCTGTAATAATAGCAAAATCAATCCCCAGAATTTCAACATATATCAGAAAACTCCAAAGTCTCAGCAGAAAACAACAAACTCCATCGAAGCTCCAATGTGATTTCTAAAGTGAAACCACTAGAAACTAGCTAGAGAGGATCTTTCACCACAAAAACCAACAAACTCAAGAGGGTTTTGTTCTCAAGAGTTTTTTAGAAGAACGCAAGTTCTCTCCAAAATGCAAAAGCAAAATCAAATTCATCAACCCAAACAATGAGCCCTCAACATCCTTGTATAACTTTTTGAAGAAACAAAATATTACTTTTTTCCTTATTTGCTCCAAAACTCCTTTTATAAATTAAATAATTAGCTTAATGGAGCACTTTTCACCTTTTTGAGGAACAATGATGTTTTCTCATGAATATAGAGTCCCTTTTCCAAGGCGTCCATTAGAAATAACTTTTCAACACCTTTACAATGAGCTATTTCACTTAGTTGACCCTTTTAATATTTTCAACATTAGACAACTTAAAGTGAAATTTTAGTTAAATATCTCAATAACAAATCCAAGTTATGGAAAGCACCTTAATGACACAATTCTGCAATTTTGATGATGTTTTCTCATGAATATAGAGTCCCTTTTCCAAGGCGTCCATTAGAAATAACTTTTCAACACCTTTACAATGAGCTATTTCACTTAGTTGACCCTTTCAATATTTTCAACATTAGACAACTTAAGTGAAATTTTAGTTAAATATCTCAATAATAAATCCAAGTTATGGAAAGCACCTTAATGACACAATTCTGCAATTTTGATCTTACCAAAGTGACATTGAAGACTAGGGATGATGATTGGAGGCAATTGGGTGACTTTCTAAAAATAGCCTGCTCCTCCAAGAAGTTTGGAGAGCACATAAAAGGTTAGAAATTGATTCTGAAAGCATCAAAGGGTTCCATCCAACCAACATAACTCAAACCCAAGAACAATTGCTCTGCAAGACTAGTGAACATGGGTCTTTGAAAGTAAAATTTTATGGGAAGAAGCTTGAGACTTTGGTATTCAAAGTACGTTTATAGTATACACTATCTTGGTAATAAGGATTCATATTATTTCTGATAATGCTTTCCTTTCAGTGAGTTAAATTTGATGTTGTTTGCCATACATGATTATGCCCATTTTACTTAAAGAAATTGTGCCAGAATTGGAATAGCAACATGGTACAACGTGCAACAGAAACCAGAAGGTTGAATTTTTTACGTTACAACTATTTCTTGTTTCAAACTAGTGACTCCTCCCATATATATGTTTGATTTGCTACTAAGAAACAATCACGCTGAAGAGTATTGTTTGTGATGCCATTTTAGAGTTGTCTGTGCTCGGAGCAGAGGGAAGAGTGGCCAGTCCCCGACAAGTTATGATGGCATTAAAATCTCATGCAATTAATTTTGATCTTGCAAGGCAACAGGTAAGTGCCTGCCTTCTTTTTACAACTTTTTTATAGCGTTGCTTCCTTTCTATTTTTGCATTTTAACTCATTTCTCATCTGTATAAAAACTAGGATGCAGCAGAAGCATTGGGACACCTTTTATCTGCACTGAAAGAGGAATGCCTTCAATACATTCAGCAATACATGCCACATCATGGTTCTTTGTCAAGTGTTTTGGCCCTTTGTGATAGTGAGTTTACCAATCACAGAGATAGAGGTGAACAGATTTCTCTGGAGGTTTGGAATCATTACCTTAAGAGGCCCTTGGATGGAACCATTGGAAGCGTATTGACATGTCAAAGCTGCTCATTTCAGGTTATCCATCTCCTTGAGAAAGAATACACATCTTCATTTATGCACACATTAAAAAGTTGGCTGGTTGAAAAATGGTCAGTAGATATGTAGTATGTGAACGGGCCTCTTGGAAAAATGTATTACCTCAAATACCTTGAATCTCTAAATGAAGTTGTGATGAAGGTGTTTGTTGTTTGTTTCCCTTCTGTGATGCTTATCATCAATCTTAAAAGTTAAAATATAACCAAGGAGCATGAACTATGAGATTTAGATTTGTTATCAACCTACTTTTATTGCCTAAATGTTGTGTGTGGTTTGCAGTCTTCAACACACTTTGAATTCTTTCATGACTTGCCCATAGCACCCATAGTAGGCAGTGATGGTGACATTGTAAGTAACTAGATTTAGATTCCATTTTCGCTCTTCCATTTTCTTTAGTTCTGAGACTTGAACAACATTTTCATTTATGTTAGGCAACTGCTTTTCAATTTCTTCTGTCTAATTCTCTTGGATGGTTCAAATTCACGTTTCTTTCCAGATGGAGGGATGCACGATAGACAATTGTTTGAAAAAATTCACTGCCCCTGAACAGATTAGGAATTATCGATGCAGTAATTGTTCTCATCTCGCTGCAATTGAAGCTCTGTCTTTGAGATTTGAAGTGAATAAGGTTGGTCTTGGAGCCCATTGCAATGCTGTTAATTTGAGTGGATATTTTCCTATTGCATCCTTGATACGGAAAGCTCTTTTTAATTATTCTTGTGATTTTAAGTTTGGACAAGGCTTAGATCATCCTGTTATGACATGCTGAAAAATTATAAATTGTTTTGGTTTGCACTGTGGCATTGTAGGCTATTATACAGAAGATCAAAGATTGTAGTGATGATGATAGCTGTTCTTGTGAAGCACTTGTTGCCAAAGAAGGATTGCCCTGGCCAGCTGCTTATAGAAATGCTTGCAAACAACTAAGATTAGGTTGCTGTCCAAAGGTATTGAAAAGTTAATCTTTTAATTTTGTTTGTTTGTATTTTCAGTGAACAAAAAAAAATGATTATATTAAAGTAAATGGTATGATGCTTTTTTCTAAGGAAATTATTTGCTTGGAAACATTGTAGGTTTTGTGTATTCACTTACAACGTGCTTCTATAAATGAAATTGGCGAGTTAATTAAATTAAGGGTATGCTCTTTTTCTAGCGTGTAAATCTTGCCTTGTATTTTCAACAGCAGTTGAGATTGCAATTGTTCTTATTGTACATGTGCTTTTCTTATGGTCCACCAGTTTTTTATGGCTGCATTTCAAGTCTTTAACGTTTCAGTGCAAATATTTATTTGCAGGATCATGTCTTGTTTCCTATAGTTTTAAATTTGTTTCCATACACTGTTGCTGCACAAGGAATGAAGAGGGTATCTTTATTGCATGAAAGACAGATGCCAACAATGCAGAGCCAGTCTATGCTTTCACATATTGATCATTTTAAACTCCAGTTTGATACAAATATATTATCTTGGAATCCTTTCTTTGCTAAGGATTCTAGCTTTTATTCAAATTCCATGTCCGGTAACTGTGTTGAAAACAGTTTATGTAACACTGTTGACCAGTTGCTCCAACCTCGAGAAAGCAAATCTCTCAATGATGAAAGATTTTCAATGACAAAATCTATTACCTGCAGAACTGCTGACAGTCATATACAACCAGATGATGAAAAAAGAAAAAATTCGATTCATTGTTCCGTTACACAGGTTAGTCTTTGAAATGACCTTTCTATGAGCCTGATAATTTTCATTCTGGGAAATTTTATTATTATTAGAATGTTCTCCCTTCATTTGAGTGAAGCGCGAAAACTGAGAGAAGGTGCAGTATAGTGTCTACTTGAATAACAATAATAAAAACTAATGTAAAAGAAGAAGCTTACATATTGAGATTTCTGTTACTAGTTGTAAGAACCCCTGTCCTTTCTGCTTATTTCTTTACTTTGTGTGGTTTGACATTTTGTCAAACACTTGACATGTACTCTCCTTTAGGATTGATTTTATGAGTTTGCTTTGTTTCAGAAGTTTATAATTTGTGCAATGTCTTCTTGGAAAGAAAGTTAATGCATAAACAAATAGATAACAGTGACAAGATAACAATGCCAACTGAAAACATAAACTGATTTTTTGATTTCAGACTTAATATAACCTAGAAATTACAAGTTACTTACTGAAGAACTATCATTCAGTAGGCTGGGTCTCATACCAGGAAGCAGTTACAGAATATATAACTTGTAGCTTTCACTACAATGAGTTTCAGCTAGCAACACTCAGCTGCAACACTTCAAACTGTACAAATCTATCTCCCCTTGATTCCTAGCAGCTGCCTTGCAACACATACTTCAGCATTCAATGGCCAGTAATGATAGTGTTGGTCGCTGATAAGGAAGACACGGCTGGTGTTGAAAACCCATGGCTGTCCCAGCTCTCAAATGTGTTCACTCCCCTACCAATAATCTCCTCTTCCAACCACGTTGTTCACAATGAAAGACCCGACCTAGACGTGGGAATGGATTCTGCCCCCAAAGATTGTGTACGGCTAGGAAAGATGGCAAGCAAGCTGTACAGCCCAGCAGACTGGTACGACCCAGCAAACAAGCATTCACAGTAGTAACTTGCCTCTTCAGTCACAACAATGCTCTCTAACTCGATTATTACTCAATATGAAAACATTAAACTCCTTGAATGCAACCAATACCTGGAAATTTAAGCTCAATGTGCCTCCTGAAGTAGAAACACCATTAAATTCCTCCGACTGTGTCTTGCGACAGCGAGAAGAATCTCATTCATGAGGGATTTCGTCCTCACAAACCCAAGACTGAATTCACCAAGGAATTACCATATTCTTCAACCTTATGTCCTTTCCGCAAGAGGTCGACTCATCTTGCTTGGCAAATGTGGGAAAATGAAGTTCCCTTTTATTTTAATATTTTAATCTCCTCTTTATGGGTGCCCATGTATTTTAAGTGAAAGGGGACATTTAATATTTATAACACATAACTTTATGTGTCCCGCTAAAGTTATTAAATAACAATAAAGTTAATAACTTAATTTTAACTTTATAACTCAGCTTTATTGTTAAATAATAAATATCACCAAATAACCATTAAATCTCCAGTCGGTATTAAACCATTACCACCAACATAAGTGCCATCCAAGAATTCACTGAAAATACTGAATCACTGACCTTGGGTCTTACTAAAAATAGTATCTCAAAAACACATCAGAAACACTTGCAACTAACACTGCTCAGGCCAATTACCCTCAAGATCCCTTTAATGTCCTAGTTAGCCTATGGGACCATGGAGAAATAGGCTAACGAAAACATCATATAACGTGTGCTAGAAAGGGGACATTACACTAGTTCACGAGTAACTTAAATTTCCATAACTTGCTTTGACTTCTCTCCTTCAACATCTCTGCGGATGGTTTTTGTTGAGTAATTCTAGTTTTTTAAACATGCTTGAAGGTGTACTAGTTATATGTGCCATTTCTTTTATGAGTCTTGTTGTGCTTTCCATCTACTACATTGAATGTGCCCATCCTTCTAGAAGATAATCAATGACGTTGAGATTAAAAACCCTTCAAACCAAAAGTGGATTGGTGAGGTGGACAAAAATGACTTTTATGCATGAATGAATTTGTATTCTCTTAGATTGATAATTCAACTTTATTGTTAAATAATAAATATCACCAAATAACCATTGAATCTCCAGTCAGTATTAAACCATTACCACCAACATAAGTGCCGTCCAAGAATTCACCGAAAATATTGAATCACTGACCTAGTCATTGACTCACTGAAAATAGTAAGTATCTCAAAAACACATTAGAAACACTTGCAGCTGACACTGCCTAGGCCAATTACCCTCAAGATCCCTTAAATGTCCTAGTTAGCCTATCGGACCATGGAGAAATAGGCTAACGACAATGTCATATAATGTTGCTAGAAAGGGGACATTACACTAGTTCACGAGTAACTTAAATTTCTGTAACTTGCTTTGACTTCTCTCCTTCAACATCTCTGCGGATGGCTTTTGTTGAGTAATTCTAGTTTTTTAAACATGCTTGAAGGTGTACTAGTTATACGTGCCATTTCTTCTATGGGTCTTGTTGTGCTTTCCATCTACTACATTGAATGTGCCCATTCTTCCAGAAGATAAGCAACTACGTTGAGATTAAAAACCCTCCGAACCAAAAGTGGATTGGTGAGGTGGACAAAAATCACTTTTACACATGAATGAATTTGTATTCTCTTAGATTGATCTAGGAAGGGCTGTAGCCTTTTATGTTCCCTTTCCATCTCTATAATGATGTGTGCACAAATGAAACAAAGTATTTGTGAAATTCAATCCATGCCAATGCATAAATTAAGGTGTGGACCACCCCCAGTGTAAAGTGCCGGCATGTTTACCGCAACATGCTGGTGGTTTAAGCTCTTCCTATACTATATGACTGCAATCCTGCTTGAGGTATAGGAAAATGTAATTGTCACCTCCTTTGTGAAAATGGTCTTTACAAGCTTTTCCAAGGATAGTGAGATGGAACATCTTCCAACTTTCCAATAATGTAGTACGCAATGATAGTGATCTAGTTGCTAGGTTCTTCAACAACATTGAGGACCTATTGGTGCACGTTTTATCATTCACTGAACATTAGAATAAAATGTACTCTATCCTCTCTTGAACAAAATCACTACGTATGCCAAGACTGCAAAGAAAGACCACATGGTGACTCCAAGGTTTATATGTGCGAATAGGTGACTTTATGTTGGATACCTTCCTTGGTTATGTATGCTGAAATACAAAGGGGGACTTACGCTCAACTAATATCATTCACAAGTTAGGACTTAGACGAATTTTGACAATAAATGCTCTTTTTCTTTTTTTTTTGATTTTCAGTTTTGGACTTCTTAAAAAAAAGGGATAAAAAGGATAAGGGTTTAGAAGTTTTATGCTACTCCTAAGAACTCAAGAGACGGTAGAGATTAGGTGAAACCAATAACAATACTCTGCTTCGCCACACTAAGGACAACTAAACAAAGTAGGTGCAATCTTCTAAGGTTGTGCTTGAAATTTTCAGACTACGAATGATACCATCCAACAAACAAGATTCATCCACAGTAGAAGTTAAGCATCCACGATATAAGCTCAAGCTAACTTTACACATTGAATAAAAATCATCTATTCAAAGAAAGTATGAGCAATTGTTTCACCAACCTTTACTATCAAATCCTTCATTCATTTAACAACTTTGAAAGCAAATTTACTCTAAGGAAATCTATTCTATTGTTGAAGAAAATATGCAACCATGCAACCACGTGATAACAATAAGGCTTCAAAGCATACTACAAATGAACTTATATTATGAAAATAGCTCTAAGCAATAATTTCATAAATCTCCCCACACAATGAAATGAGAGAATGAGAGTTTATATAGAGTTTTTGAAAACAAATGAAAGGCCAAGATCAATCTAAGATCAACGGTTGAGATCAAGACACAACCCTAATTAGGGTTTCCCAAAATAAAATCAAGAACGAGTGCATGAAGAACAAGTGGCGCAAGGAGTGATCTTCTAGGAAGATGCATCCTTATCCTCCTGAGTGGCAGCATGTTCAATGAACCTGGACACGATCGGGCTGACCTCCTCCATCGTGACATGTGGCAGCGTATTGACCTTGAATTCCAACTCGTCCAAGTCATCTACACACATGAAAAAAGCAATCTCCCATTCCAACTCCTGTCTTTGGAAGGCATCCTAGATGGACAAGAAATGTGATGCCTTAGTCAGATTTTGCTTCAAGACTGGTCCAATGATGGCGAAGAAAATCTCCTGAATTCTGAGCTTTAGACTCTCTAGCTGCATATCATTTTCTTAGATGATCTCCTTCTCAAGTACATCAGTAGTTACAAGGAAAATCTTGTTTTGAATATCTTTAATCTGCTCCTCAGCCTTAATACTATCAGCCTTCACTTTTTCTAGGACTTCACTTTGTGCAACCAATGCCCAGTGCCATGTTTTGAAATCATATGCAGCTCTTGCTGCGATTACTTTTCCATCAATCAATTCTTGCTTTGGAATTCCTTTCAACACCCTAAGGCACAAGATAATTTTGTTTTGGACATCATGAAGGTCGTCCCATGCTTCTACCATGTTCGCAATTCTGCAAAGCAAAAAGGAGGTCTGCCCATATACTAACATTAATTTTTCTACAAATGTGGCTGCTTCTTCACTTTTGCTCGCCATCCACTCCTTGGTCTCTCTGGCTGTTACCTTTTCTTCTTCAAAATATTTGATTGATTCCTGCGAAGAATTCAAAAGTGGAGGAGCAACTGTATCACCCTGATTGAGAGGCTTGGTCAAGTGCTGAATACGTTCCTTCAGACGCTCAATTTCTTTCTTGTATTCTCTTTTCTTTCCTATCTCTTTGTCCAATCTTTCCTTCATGGAAGCGACCAAATTGTCTAAGTCCTCAACCTCTTGACCCTTTGTAGTTGGTCCTAAGTCGATAGTGGTAATTTCATACTCCTGAGGAGTAATATCTTCTTTTGACTTGTCCACTTTTGGTACAACAATCCAAACTATACGACAACCTGCTTCATCTCTCTAGATTGTGGAAATTTTTTTGGCCGGCTTCTTTGCAGCAACCTTCCCTAATCTGGCCAAGAAATCGGCTGTGTCATCTTCTTCTTGATCTTCCACTGGTGCTTTCATTTTCAACCTTTCTTCCAAACAATCAGATTGTTCCAAGTCAACATGTCCAGGTTCAATGAACCTGACCTATCCATGGATATTCTAAGGCAAGTATGTGGAAGGAAAACAAAGTGACCAAGGAAGACATCCAACATGCTGAGGCGGCACCTCGTCATCTTCTAACCAATCAGATTGTTCCAAGTCAACATGTCTAGGTTCAATGAACCTGACTTATCTACGGAAGCTTCTAGAAGGCATGCTCCACAATGTAACAACTTTCTATTTTATTATTGGTTTATATTTAGTAGAACGACAAGTGTCCCCAAATGTAATTTTCTCATTGGTCGAGGGGTAGTTAGTTGTAACAAATCCTAATTAGGGTTTTATTTTGTAATCTCGACCATTTTTCAAAATCAATCCTAGCCATTGAATTGTAATTTAAAGAGCCTATAAATTGAGTTTGCCCCTCATTTGTAAAACATGGGAACATGTTGCAAAACATGTCAAGATAAGCAAATTGTTGTTTATGATTGCCAAAGTAATAAGTAATGCATTGTTCCAATTGATGGTGATTACTTCTCTTATTTTGGAGTTTGCATGATTCTTATCCAAGGTTGCATGGGTATGGGGGTACTTGGAGACGCTGGAGACTGGTATCGGTACCGATACGGCTATTTTTTCAAAATAGGAGACAGGGGGCGACACTTGGAGACGACAAATTTTAAAAAAATATAATTTAATAATTTATAGAAAATCTCAAAATATAATGACATTGAACTTTCAAAACAAGAATTAACATTCACTTTGAAGTTTAAGTACACAAATGTGAAATGAGTCAAATCAAAATGTCATACAAATATCTGAAAATGGAACTCACGTCGGTGGTTTTTGCTTTTGCCCATGCATCGCGTCAAACTTTTGGACTTTTGTGCATGTTATTTAGGGTGGAGACGGGAGGGTTCGTTGACGTGGAGTCTCCTATGTGTAGAGACGTCTCCTGACGAGTCTTTGGTACGGGAGATGCGTACTAGTCTCCGGTACCCGTTCTAGGGGGTTGGGTTCGGCTACCCATGCAACACAGTTCTTATCCCTCATCATAGTTTAGATTTTATTTCATGTATGTTAGACGAATGCAAGATTTGATAAGTATTGATTTATGGTGAATCTTTCGCTCATACTTTTGATGAACAAATGATTTTTGTTCATTGTGTAAAGTTAGTATGAGCTTACTTTGTGGATGCCTAACTTTTGTCTTGATGAATATTGTTCGATTTGATGGTAGCTATTCATGATGTAAAAATCATAAGCACACCCCATTTTGTGT
This sequence comes from Cryptomeria japonica, assembly GCF_030272615.1. Classification (NCBI taxonomy): domain Eukaryota; kingdom Viridiplantae; phylum Streptophyta; class Pinopsida; order Cupressales; family Cupressaceae; genus Cryptomeria; species Cryptomeria japonica. The sequence continues at coordinate 396,844,969 of NC_081413.1, forward strand.
AGTTGTCCTAACGTGGCGAAGCAAAGCGTGGTTATTGGTTTCACCTAGTCAATACCGTCTCTTGAATTCTCAGGAATAGATTAGAACTTCTAAACCCTCATCTCCTTTTCAGTTTTCTTGAAGTCCATGATCCAAGACCCAAACGATAGAGCTTCATTGTCTAGACCTTTATTGTGAATTGAACGAGCCAAGCGTAAGTCCCCCTTGTATTTCAGCATACATAACCAAGGAAGCTATCCAACATAAAGTCGCTCGTTCGCACATAAACATTGGAATCGCTGTGTGGTCTTTCTTTGCAATCTTGGCACACATAGTGATTTTGTTCAAGAGAGGGTAGAGTGTCCTTGAGATTTTATTCTAATGTTCGGTGAATGATAAAACATACACCAACAGGACCATTGCTAGGGGATCTCAACAAGTCATTGCCTAAGGCTTCCCAATAAAATATAGTTACCTGTCACTGCATCCTAAGGCCTCTATAAACTTCTATTGTGGTGGTCTTATTTTTTTGTTATGCTATTCTCCTGAATATTTGAATTTGTAGGATGTCTCAAAATTTCTTATGGACTTGGTTTTAGTTGTTTGTGCAATGAAGTTATTAAGATGACATTTTGAGATGTTGGCCTAAAATATCATTTTAATAGCTGATTATATAGATTGTCCTGTTGTGACCTAATCACACATCACCCCGTTCCAAATGGGGACCCCCTACTTTTTAGGTCCTCTTGGTCTTTTGGCTTTTGTTTGTTGGGTTTTTTTGTGGCAGTCTTGCTAGTGGTCTCAGTTTACAAGTGTTTGGGGGTCAGTTTGATCAAGTTTGCAAGTCGTTTGACTGAATTTGGCCAAGTCTGGAGCATGTCTTGTCCATTTTAGGGTTTTTCCTTTCAGACTTGGATTTGAGGTCTTTCCTTTAGGGTTTTGGAAAAACTAAACATTGCATTGGGATCAGGGCCCTTCAAGGAATCTACACATGGAATTTGAGCGAATTCTGAGCAACTTTTTTTTTTTAGAAAGTTCCTATTTTTTAGGGATTTCACTGCCTCCCAGATTAACTTCATTTCACCAAAAATCAAACTTACTATTTTTGATGCCATTGATGTCAATCAGTATTGCAGGTTACTGGTAGAGTATGTCAACCGGTATGAAGGACTGGCTGTTTGTTTGTGATGAAGAGGCAGAATGTTATATGAATCACAACAACACTCGATGAGAAGAACAAAAAAAAATGGCATGAGGACATACCGAAAGGCAAGATGAATTGTCAGAAGGATGTGTCGCTGGTAAGAGTAATTGTTCAGTGTGTTGGACATACCGGTAAGGGTTTGTACCTGTAGGACTTGCCAGATGTTCTAGTTTGAATCGACCCTATGTCGGTGAGTTGAATGTATGCTGCTGTGTGCCTGTTGTGACGTTTTCACACATCGCCCCATTGCAAATGGGGACCCATGTTTTTGCTCGTTTTGCTCGTTTTCGCTTTGCTTTTTAGGGTTTTGGTTTAGTTTGTCAGTTGTCTGGATTAGGGTCAAGCCCTAGGGTTTTTTCATTTTGACGTTTTCAGGCCAGAATCCAGTCAGTCTTGAGAGCTTTTTGAGCTTCCTCTCGTAGGATGCAGTTTTTGAATGAAGTGAATTCGCCAGAATGGTCTACTTTCAATTGGAATTTTGAATGCAGAGTCTAAATTTGTCTAAGTGTTGATGATGAAATTGTGAATTTTGATCAAATTTTGAGTTTTTTGATATTTGATCCCGGGCATTGGAAATGATTTGTTCTTGCCTTGTGAAGTGATTAAACTTGCGAAATCATAATATTTTGGCCTGTAGGAGCAAAATCGCTCCTGTCCCTCAGTGAAGGACTGGAGCTCGTTTTCAAAAATCCTACTGTCTCTGCAGGATCAAGATGATTTTTCGAGTGGAAGTGGTAAAGAAAGGCGCGATCTTTCCGTTGAATATAAATTGAAGAATTTCACGAACACAGAAATGCCTCAGGAAGCAAAATTGCTCCTGTCCCTCAGTGAAGGACCGGAGCTTAAAATCAAATATTGCTTTGTCCTTGCAGGATTTTAACAACTTGACGATTTGGAGAGATCCAAGGGAGTGCATTTTTACTAGATGAATATAATTTGAAGACACAAACATGAAGAAAGTGGACCAAATTGCAAAAATCGCTCCTGTCCCTCAGTTAGGGACCAGAGCGAAATCCATTGTAGCTCCCGTCCCTCTCCCAGGGACCAGAGCGAAATTCTTCATAAGGCATGTTTTAAACAAAGATCAAGCAAGTTTTATGTTTGAAGGCAAGAAAGGAGGTGAATTGAACTCGTTGAAGACAAATTGAAGATTACCAAACATCTACAAGGGACCCAAATGCCTAGGTTCGCTCCTGTCCCTCAGTCAGGGACCAGAGCGATTTTTACCTTAGACAGATTTCTTGCCAAGTCAGAGCAAACTCCAAGGCATGGATGAATGAAACGGAACATAACAAGACCATTGAAGATAATTTTTGAAGTTAGCAAAGTGAGATGAAGCCTACACGAGCAAGATCGCTCCTGTCCCTCAGCCAGGGACCAGGGCGATATGATGATTATGTTGCCTTTCCGCTAAGTTTAAACCTCTCCAAGTCAAGATGAAGGGTGGCAAGGGCGTTTCGAAGCGTCTCAATGAAGAACGAAGTATCCAAAGTCGCCAGTGTTGAAGGAATTACACCAAGACACCCAGTTCGCTCCTGTCCCTCAGGCAGGGACCAGAGCAAAATTTTCATGAGGGCTTAGATTTTGAAAGTTGATCACATTTTAAGTGTCCAAGGGGATCAAAGGGACTTCATTTTACGCAATGAAAGCAGTGGCAAATTGATGAAAGCAAGCATGAGCCCAGGACATTGAAGTTCGCTCCTGTCCCTCAGTGGGGGACCAGGGCGATTTTCATTAAATCATTCGTTTCCCTCCAAGATCACGTCAAAGTCAAGGTTCGCAAGATCAAAAACATCATTTAGGAAGCAATGAACAAAGAACAAAGGTTGGAAGATAGCAAATTTTGGCTAGAACTTCAGGATCGCTCCTGTCCCTCACCAAGGGACCAGGGCGATAATCTATTTAAGCATCAAAATGCCTTGTAGATGCCAAGTGAAGTAAGGGTGGAATGAAAAAATAACATCATTGCTTGCCATATAATGAAGATTGGTTATTAAAGAAGCGAGATCAAGGAGAGAAACACCAAGATCGCTCCTGTCCCTCACCAAGGGACCAGGGCGATATTAGCTAAATCGCTCATTTTCCTTCGAAAATCATGTGAAAGCAAAGTTGCAAAAGGTTTAAAACATCATTTGGAAGGCAACACAAAAGAAGTGAACGACAAAATGTTACCAATTTGAGCTAGATATGGAAGTTCGCTCCTGTCCCTCACCAAGGGACCAGGGCGATATCCACCTTAGAGGGCATTCATTCACCAAATCAAGTTAGTCAAGTTCGAAATTCCCAGCAAAAATGCCAAATTCAATGTGGAGATGGAGGTTTTAACGTCAAAAGCACAAGAATCAAGACCAAATTGAGATTTCGCTCCTGTCCCTCAGTCAGGGACCAAAGCGTTAGGTTTGCATCTTTCCACTTTTTTTAAAAATTCTTGGCGTTAAATCATTTTTTTGAATTTATTTTAAATGCTAAAATCGACAAAATCAAAAAAAAAATTCAATTAAAATAGCATTTAAAATTAGCGCATGGGCCTTTATTAATTAATTTTTGCCTTTCAAAAATCGAGTTTATTTAAAATTATAGGCATTAAATTAATTAATTATAAATAAAAATGGGGTGCTTGATTTAAAATTTGTTTCATTTTACAAAGGTCGGCCTTTAAGTTTATTTTAAATTTGCCTTATTCACCAAAGTCGGCCTAGGGTCAATGTGAAGGTGAGCGCCTATAAAGGGAGGTGTTTATTTCATTTTCAAATCATCATTTTATCCTTTTTCATATGCGATTTTGGAGAAGACAAGGTGCGAAATTATCATCAAAGAGGAGTGCGTGTTTGTTTCAAGTAAGGCGAATTTGTTATCTTCAAGACATTGAAGACTCCTCCCCCAAGGTGGCGAATTGCTAAAGTGGACGTTCATTTGGAGAGAGATCACGTTGAAGCCATCAAACATTAATTTTGCCTAGGCAAATTCCTTGTTTTGCATTCTAGAGTTAGCTCTCAAGTGAGGTATGGCGATATGGATTTATTGTTTTGATTTTGATTGTTGATCGTCATAGCCTTCAAATTTTGAATTTTGAATTTTGAATTGTAATAGCTCAATCGTTTTATAGGAAATAATAACTCAAGGATTTATTATGAAGTTTCCTAAAAATTAATCTCTAATCTAGTTATTCATTGCAAAATCATGTTGCTAATTTTGAAATGTTGTGTAGGCATCAAATGGAGATCTCATCAAGGAAAATCAAGCCGGATCAAGGACGGTCTTCGCCGGGACGATCAAGCCAGGACAGGGGCGACCTCTTTCAATCCAGCGTTCCAAGGCAAGGTACATCAATCGTCTTGCACATCAAGGACAAAAGGAGTTAGAACAAGAGTTAATTAAAGATAGCCTCTCAACGACATCAAATTGAATATCTAGCAAGCTACAAGTGTCAGAGGAGGTGGCATCCTAGTCATCACTCCTCCAGTCAGTGTGGTCCACCTCAGCATGTCCAGATTCAATGTACCTAACTCATGGAAGGTGGCACAAACTCCGATGTACCTACCCCGGCTATCCATTGGTCGATTTTTCTAGAGGGGACATGTGTCCAAGCAATACAATTTTATCATTGGTCAAGCATTAAATGTTATGTAATGGTTGTAACAAACCGTAATTAGGGTTTTCATTGTTGAATCTTGGCCATTGATCTTGAATTGATCTAAGCCATCAAATTGTATTGTGGGCACTATATAAGCCCTGACATTTCATTTTGTAAGATTATTATAGAGAGTTGTAAATAATAGAAAGCAGTTAGTAGATAGAGAGTAGTTAGAAATTGATAGAACAGTAATTAGAGTAGAATAGGAGGACAAGGCAAGAAATTGTTGCCATTGATTGTAAACAAACTCCATTTTCATTGAAGTAATGGTGAAGTGTGTCGTTTCTTGCAATTTGCATGGTTTCTTGTTGAGTCTTCAATCCTAGATGGTAGATGATTAGATGAATGGAGGAAATGCGATTGATTAATGGTGGAATTCGTATATCCATACGACTAGCAATTTGTTGATTGCAGACTTGCCTTGTGTAGTCAACTGGAATCATTCAGCTTAAGCTCAATTTCAATTTGTCGCTTCTTCATTGATATGCATCAACTTGATGGTGTCTATGCTTGCGGTGATGATTTGAACATCATAAAGCTTCCCTTAGAAGATCGCACTAGCCTTGTGGAGATGGTCCATTGATGTCAAAACAAGACCTAGTTAGAGTTTCATCAAAAATCAAATCATTGCTCCTACATTCTTAATATTAGGATTAGATCTTCTCTTCGCCCTCATCCTTTTTCCTTTTTTTCAAATCTAAGCTAGTAAGAGCCTGTGTTCCAGCAAAGCAGATTGGAAGTTCAATCATCAGATGTAAGTCCCCTTGTGATTACAGCAAATCACATCATACCGTTGGAGCTTATCCACACGTAGAGACCCTACTAACCAGAACATTGGAGTCATCCTAACTGATCCTTCATGCGAATCTTCAGCAGTTAGAGACTTTATTCAAGAGAGGATAAGATGCCTTTAGGTATTTTATTCTGTGTATGATGGTGTACAAAATACACGTCAACAGTGCCCCGGGGAGCTGAGGTGGAAAACATGCAGAGGTCGATGAAATGTTCATCGACATGGTTGTCTGTGTAGTAGGTGGTCATTAAATGATAAAACCTCAAATCACGAGTTGATAACAGACTGATGCAGCCCGAGGAAGATTGGACGACAGAGAATGATCAGACAGTTGAGGGATTGTGATCCAAGCATGAAATACAATTGCACATTGACCTCGAAAAAGAAACTGCTGGATCATAAATGCGTCGATAGATTTCAAGGCCGGAAAACAGAGTTAGGTTTGCTATTTTTGGCAAACATGCTTTGCACAGATGAAAAACGAGTGATTTATCTCTTCGAAGCAGGTGAGCAATCCAAGGCAGATTGAATCGGATTGGATACAGATTTGATTGGAGAAGGGAAACCCTAACTGTCCTAAGTTTGAATTAGTTTTTGGCAGGAAGCCTCAAGTTTAAAGATGTTTACTTGAGGTTGATATGTGAGGATGTTGGAGAGTGAAAGTGTGTGAGTAAATGTTGTTTGAGTGAAAAATAAGAAGAATCTGAAGTGTGTGTACCGGTGAGAAGGAACAAGAGAAGCAGTGTAACGAACAAACTGACAGTGTAAGTGAAGAACATAGAGGTGTCAAAACCGACAGAGGCAGAACCTGGCAAAGGGTGGTCAAGTGTGAATTGAATCCAACAGTCAGAGGGAGAGAAGTTTTAGCAAAGTAAGAATCTACAAAAAGGCATTGTTACAGGGTGTGTGGAGTTTTTCACAGACCGGTAAGATTGAAACCAGTAGTGCAGAGTATTGAAAGGTTGCAAAACTTCATTTTCAATAGGGAATTTATTTGTGTATTTAAATCTTCATATTGTCTTCACTAAGTAGGTGCTTAGTGCAGGGGTTGTAGCTCCTTTAGGTTGTAGCCTATAAATTAATAAGGGGTTGGTGCCCTAAAATTGTAATCAGATTTTTTTATTGTGAGGCTGGATTGGAGCAGAAGATCTCCAACAGCTATTCTCACCGAGGTTTTTTCGACATTGGGTTTTCCTCGTATATCTGGTGTTATGTGATTCATTCTTGTGCATGTGGTATATTGATTTTATAGCAAATCCTTTCACACACTTAGTTTGCATTGTTTGGTTTACCGGTTAGCTCTTTGTTTGTTTTATATTGTGTTGGTATATCCTTGATTAGGAAAGAAGTGTTTAAATCATTGATTCACCCCCCTCTCAGTGATCCATTGTGTTCAACATTAGCATTTTCTATTTTTAGTAAGTTTCTATTTTTAGTGTCATCTCGTCCTATTTTGCCCTAATCTTAACATTCTGAAGTACTTACTATTTATAGTAAGTCTATTTTTGGCAAGTTCTTCGCAGGAAGGTTTGATGGCACTGAAGGCAGAACATTCTTGAACATTTCTAAATCCGGAAAGTTTGAGAAAACAGGCTAATTGATCGAAAAATGATTATGTGGAACCCATTCCAGAAGTGGAAAGCATTGAAAATCCTCTAAGTTTGGCAAAAAAAATCACCTTGATCCAAAATGGCATCTTGATTCAGAAACTATTGAAAAATGGCTAAGGAAGGAAATTCCTCAGGCAGTGAAATCATGTCGAAGATGGATGGGCGCTAAAATGAGGCCATGGAGGAATTTTACTCCATGGCAATTTTTCCTTGGCATGGTGGATTTGGTGCCCAAAAGGAGAAGTGGGTGCTAGAATGGGGCAGTGGAGGAATTTTCCTCCACCCTCAAAATTCCTTCACACTCCCAAAACAGCGCCCAAGAAGATGGGGGAGCGCTAAAACATGGTTCAACACAAATTCCTTCATGCTATGAAAATTCCGCCCAAGGCTAGTTCAGGGCACCAAATTGAGGGGGTAATGGAATTTCCTCCATGGGCAAAGTTCCTTGATTGCATGGAATCAACGCCCAGGTTTGAGAGTGGGCGCCAAACAGGAGGTGTCATGGAAAAAGTCAACAAAAGGTCAAATCCTCCACACCTAGGATTCAATGCCCAAGTTGGATCTAGAGCGCTAGGAAAGGAGTATCAAGGAAAAGCAATCAAAAGTGAAATTCCTCCAAGGTATTGAATTGGCGCCCAAGGTCAAGGCAAAGCGCTGAGTAGGAGGGTATCATGGAAAGTCAACCAAGTTAAATTCCTCCACATGATGAATTCCACGCCCATGGTTAGAGGTCAAATTCCAAGGCATGGAAATTTGAAGTCAAGAAATTTTCCTTCCAAAGAAAATTCCTCCACAGGGTCATTCTATTGCCCAAGATTGAAGGTTGAATTCCAAAGCATTGGAATTTGAAGTCAAGGAATTTTCCTTCCAAAGAAAATGCCTCCACAAGGTCATTCTAGCGCCCAAGATTGAAGGTTGAATTCCAAGGCTTGGAAATTTTAAGTCAAGGAATTTTCCTTCCAAAGAAAAATCCTCCACAGGGTTATTCTACCGCCAATATTAAAGGTTGAATTCCAAGGCATGGAAATTTGAAGTCAAGGATAAGAATGAGAAAGGAAAATCCTCGCGGGAAAAAATTCAAAAAATCATCTTCCAGGCATGAAAGTTCGTCCAAATTCCGAGACGATGACAAAATTGGTCAAGGAAGAGATTTTCTCTCTCCTGGACTTCAAAGCTCAAAATGGAAAAAATTCCTAAAAGATAGGAAAGGTGATAAATTGATCAAGAACCTTCAAGACAAAATTCTTGGAAAAGGTGAAAAATTGACTAAATTGACTAAGTGTTGGAAATTCCTTCCTTAAGGATAGAATTCTAGGAAAGTGATACTAAGTGTTGGAAATTCCTTCCTTCGGGACAAAATTCTAGGAAAGTGAAAAATTGACTAAGTGTTGGAAATTCCTTCCTTCATGACAAAATTCCAAGAAAGTGAAAATTGGCTGAGTGTTGGAAATTCCTTCCTTCATGACAGAATTCCAGGAAAGTGAAAAATTGACTAAGTGTTGGAAATTCCTTCCTTTAGGACAAAATTCCAAGAAAGTGAAAAATTGACTAAGTGTTGGAAATTCCTTCCTTCAGGACAAAATTCTTGGAAAATGTGAAACTTGGCTAAGGATTGAAGAAATTCCTTCCTCAGGAAAGAAATTTGCCCAAGGTGAAGAATTTCAAGGCACAAGGAAAATTGGCTAAGTAAGAAGATTTTCTCTCTCCAGAGCTTAGAACAAGACAAAATTCATTACATGGAAAATGGTTAGTGGTCGGGAAAATTTTCCTTCAAAACGAAGTGTGCACAAAATTTTTCCTTAAGGACAAAATTCTCTCTTCAAGAATTTTCTCTCTTCAAGAATTCCAGATGTGTAGGATTCCTGCAAGAGCGGATAAATTTGTAAAAATTCTTCCAAGGCGGGAAAATCTTCCAAAATGTCTTTTGTGGGCCTGGAATGGAAAGATTCTTGTAAAGGATGAGTTGGCGACATGCAAAAAGAATATTCTGTATTAATGAAGCACAACCTGAAAAATTATAGAAGTTCCTATGACAGCGGGGTCCACTTGCATGTCGAGCATGTTTTGCATGTTGGGCGAACTTTGCATGATGGAGCATTTATTGCATGTAGCTGATTTTGGAGATGGTGGAGCATTCAAGGCATAATGGGCGATTTTTGGCTTGATGGGGCATTTATTACACATTGGGTGAATTTGAAAGAAGTGGTGCATTTAATGCACAATGAACGCCATTTTTGGCAAGAATGTAATTAATTGGTAATGGGCATGATGGGTCATCAATGTTTATTCCCACCTTGTTGCATCATGTGTGTGGAATCTTTTGGGTCAAACCCTAATTAGGGTTTGCATATAGTCAAGGCTGGAGGCCTATATAAGGGGGGTGACCCCTTCATTTGTAAAGGAGGAGAGATTGCTTTTGAGATTGTTGCAATAATTTGTTGAAGTTGTAACTTATACATTGTTCAATTTGATGGTGTATACTTGTTCTGTTTTGCAACTTGCATGGTCTCGCTTTCCTCATATTAGAGTAGATTTGCTTTCAGTACTTAGACGAACGGGATTGATGAGATTGTTTGCAGTAAAACCCTTGCTCATACCTTTTGTTAGTAGCTAATTGTTATTAATTTTGTAAGGTTAGTCTGAGCCTTTTATATGTGGAGACTTAATTTCGATCATTGGGTGGACATTGTTCGTTGATGGTGTTCATTGGTGTTCTGAAAATATTTTGCACAACCTTTGAAGATTGCACCGCCTTTGTGTAGTTGTCTCCTAGTGGCGAAGCAAAGTGTGCTTGGTTTCACCAAGCAATCATTGCCTCTTTGTTCTTAGGCTTAGCATAGATTTCCTAAACCCTCTCTTATTTTACTTTTTGCATATTTAAATCCGAAAAATCCCAAAATAAGAGCTTTCCATTGATAAATCATTCGTGATAGAATTCCTTGAAAGCTATGAATTGTTTAATCTTCTTCATGTGTGCGTAAGTCCCCTTGGATTACCAACAATCACATTGGCCAATTGAGTCACGTCTTTTGCATATAGGAACCTTGGAGTCGATTGTCTGAACTTACTGCAATCTTAGCATATAATCGCACTTTGATCAAGAGAGTGTAAAGTGACCGTTGGGCAACTTTATTCTATGTTAGGCGTTGCCATAAAAAACATGTCAACAAGTCCTTGCTATTTGTATGGTCCATATTGCAGGTAATGATTGTGTACATATTGTATCCTTATTATTCATGTATATTACTATGCCTGCTTTGTGAAGAGTTTGTTTTAGCTGTGTGCTCTTGGGACGTGTCCCAAGGGTTTTTCTGAGGTGCCAGGCATGGAGGGTGTTTTGGAAGTTAGGAAACAATGTCCCTTCCATGTCCTTGATATTGTGCAAAAATAAGGGATGCTCCTGGGACATCTTCCAAAGGTGGAGGATATTCCCCAGTTAGGGAACTTGGGGGGACCATCCTGATATCCCCAATATCCCTCAATGTGTGACATTGCAATATCGTGATTCAAGTATGAAATTTAATTTTGCCTGATCATTATGTGTTTGTTGTTGTTATGCCTTTGGCTTTTACGGTGTTTGTATTAGTATAGTTATCAGATTGTACCCTATTTTTTTGAGTATTAAAGATCAATATATCATGAAGGCTTTGCAAGACCTAATTTTAAAACCTAATTCTAATTCGAATACTTAAGAGCTCTTTGAGTATATGCTTGTGATATATTGAATCTTAGTAAGACAAAATTCGAGATGAATGCTCATAACATGGGCAAAGGATGGAGGGAATGCATAGATGATATATTTAGATTATGCAAACCTACTGTGTATCCCCTTTGTCAATCTGGATAGGATTGTAAATAACATTATTTGAACAATAAACATCATCACTCCTCCCTTCAGCTAGGGTTTCTATGAATATAATTTTGACATACTACATTTGGTGGGAGAAACAAGATTTCTACTGCTGATCCTTCCTTGCAGAGTAGTGTTCATGGAAAGATGAAGTGCCCAATAGTAGAAATGTCTGTAGTGCTAAAATGTATGAAACAAGATTGCAGAGCAGACCTATTATTGTTGTCGTTGATTTTGGAGCACTGTCTACACCATAGCTTGTACCACTAGTGATTTTGATGCTACAGAGAGAGTTGTGAGGAGAATGGTGGTGCCCGGGCTGCAAGAAGCTGCAGTGGTGATTTTGAGGGTTTTGAATCCCATAGCATATTCTAGTCTAGTTGCAGATGTTTTTCATGTGGAGGATGTACTTGCTGATGGCAACAAAATTGACACGATCAAAATATTGAGGGATGGTTATTTGTAGCAACAATCTTGAGACCTATGAATATATGATGTCTAAAAACGGGAGTCTATTCTTGTTTGAACCATAGAAATGGGACTCAAACTCGGCTCAAATGACTTGACTCGGCAAAAAAAACTTGGCTCAGACTCGACTGGACTTGACAAAGTGAAAAACTCAAGAAATTTAGAGATTTTTTAAAGATTTAAAACTTGTTTCATGCACCCTTTATTAAATACACCTTAAAGACACAATAGCATCATCAAATGGAAGCTAATTTGATTACATACACAAGTATACACCAATCACATAAGCATAAACGCAAATTGTAGCTGAAAGAAATAACAAACATAGATATATAAATATTGTCAAATGTATACAATATTATAAAACTCATGGAATAAAAAATACATGTCATCATATGATCAAATGAGATGCAAACTCTTCCTTTCCAACTCTTGATGCACCAAATGATAGTGTATGTTGTTATAAGGAGCCTAATCAGACTCGGAGATAATAATTTCTGTACTTTTATCAGCTCAGTTTCCCCCCTAATTTTACGATGGGGTTTGGGGGCAGCGCCCCTTGTGGGGTCCAAGGGCAGCACCTCGCGAGGCCAAAAGACTTTTATTATTTTATAAAGGCGTCGGGTGTTATTTTTCTATTGTTTCTCCTCACAACTCACCTTTCGCTTCCTATTTTGCCAAATGAATGAAATGAAGTTCACTTTTAGGCTCAAAGCATAATATAAACCAAACAAAATCAATTTGAAACATATTAGAAACTTAAAGTTACATGCCGTCGACCGAGTTTGGGAGTCAGGACTCGCCAAACTCGGCCAAAATTGCCGAGTTCGAGTTTGGGTGATTTTGTGCCCCACACTCGGTTGAGTCCGAGTTCGAGCCCCCTGGACTCGCCCAGCTTGACTCGACTCATAAATCACCCAAACTCAGCGATTTCTGGTGATTCTCGTTTCTTTGGTTTGAACAGATTGAGAGAGCACAAGAAGTTATAGAGGCCATTTGGACTTTGCTGTTCTTTCTCTGTGCTTAATATGTAATCCTTTTGAAATGAATAGAATGGTAGCTACCCCTAGGTAGCAGTTTGCTTTATATAATATATATACACACACATATTAATATATGTGTGTGTATAACATATGTATACTTATATGTGTATGTATAATACATACATACATATAGCTATGTTCCATAAAGCTTTGGAATGTGGGCACAAGTGGACTATGGACCAAAATTTGGGGACAGCTGTTGATGGCACACACACATATAGTTATACATACATACATACATACATACATACATATCCAACTAGTTAAGTTTTGTTAACAAGACATGCTAGTCTACATGATGTCTATCCTTCCAATGGTTGAAATCTAAGTTACTGATATTGGTACTGGTTCGGGTTAGGGTTTGAGGGTTCAATTTGTAGGTTTAGTAAAAAATTTTGGGGGTTGGGTTTGTCCATACAAACACATATAAAAAATCAGAAATATATACATATTTGCAACAGTAATTAAGTTTAAAATACTACACAGCATTATTTATCGTATAATAAACAAAACTAACATAATAAAAAATATTACAATTTCAATTAGTCAAACTTGAATGTCATGATATATTAAAATTAAAAAATAATAATTTCAAGCATCAACAATCAGCTATCACTGATCAAACATCATCATATGGAACTTGAAAAATATCTTCATCACCATCCATATTAAGTGATGTAGGTACTGGTGTATTAGAAGAGCCATAGTTTGAAAAATCAGATTTCGACTCAACTCAGCAGCCCAAAATTGACTTGGACTCGAGACTCTATGCAGACTCAACAAAAAACTCGACACAAACTCAACAAAAAAAAAACTTATAATTACACAAAAGAAAATAAAAAATTAATGCATTTAGAGAACATAAAAGTCTAATTTGATTCAATTTTTCATAATTCAAACATTACACGTCATATGATTCTCAAACCCTCAAAATTTGAAATTTTGTAGTTTCAAATGATGAGCATTTATTTAAAAAAAAAAAAAGAATCCAAATAGAAGCTAAAAGTGTTTGGAAATAAGGGATGAGGGGAAATGGAACTTTCTTTGACAGCATTTCCCCTAATTTTTCAAGTTTTTTAAATTTTCAAATCAAGTAAACAAGAAAAAGAAAATAATAGTTACTTGTTTGATGATTTGATCAACTTTTAATCCTTCAAAATTCTCTTCTCAAACAGCTACTTGCTAGGTCAATGTTTCACTAGGTGAAATGTGCAAATAAGAGCAAAAAATGACAAAAAAATGAAGATTTAAAAAAAAAAATCATGGTTGGGCATTTTGGTGTAGTTCAGGAGTCCTATCTTAGGACTCGAGAATTCGATCTTGAGACTCCAAGAGTCCTGGACCAAGACTCGGCCAAGTACTCAACTAGACTTGATAAGACTTGGCTCACAAGCTTGGGTGACTCGACTCGTCCAACAAAAAGACTTGCGAGTTTGCAAAGTACTCGGCAAGTCTTCAAACTATGAGAAGAACCATAAACAATGCCACTCACATTGGCACTAGCCCTAGCAAATACATAGTCAAATAAACCATATTATCAAAACATAATAATAGGCGTTGTACACTAACTACACCATCCCCCAAAAAAGAAAAAGTCGTCTTCCAGAGAACAAGGAAAACAAGTAAGCATCAAGTAACATTAAGGAAGATTGTCCAATCTGATGATGTTATTGTAAACTTGGAAGCATGGTTTGCAAATTGACTTGGAGAGTGTTTGCAAATTGACTTGGAGAGTATTTGGCAAATCAAATGATTTCAATGGGGATTTGGGTGCAGCACCCCTTGGGCATTCCCTTTTGTGAATACAAGGTGGGGTTGAGGGTGGAGCCCCCACCACCAAGCCCAACTAAAGACCTTCAAAACCACATAGACCTTCATGGTGCACATCATTTTGCAATCATAGTAAGAGATTTTTGTTTTGCATTCACAATAAGAGAAATATTTTTGTTTTCGTCTTTAAAATGCATTTGAGTCCACATTTTAGGGTTTGAGGGAGGTGTTTTTTGCTTTTTAGTTTAACTTAGAAGCCAAAAAAAAAAAAAAATCTAAAATAAATAATAAAAAAACCAAGCAAAGTTGCCGCTTGGGCATTGATCCCTGCCAAATTCCTTGCAGGTACACCAAAGTTGGTCCCGAATGGACCTATAGGTCTTCAATGGGATCCTGGACAGCGCCCAGGGTAGATTGGATCCAAACCCATATCCAAGATGGATTGGACTTGAATCGATAGGCTAGGACCAACGAATTGGTAACATAACTTGAAATATATATACATGCACACACACATTTTCAACGAGTTAAATCATGTTTACAATCCATGCTGGTCTACATGACATCTATTCTAACAATTCTTGGTGGAAGAAGAATAGTTGGATCTATGTAGTTAAGATTCTTATGGAGTGGCATAGCAGAATAGAGGAAATTGCCTTTTACCTAGACTCAATTAGTCTAGAAGAATTTTTACAATTTTCAATCACACAAGAGGGTCACACACTCAAAACTTAATTGTCAAATCTCTTCCTACCATCAAACCATCACTTAGGTGGTCATTGTGCTGAGTTCAACAATTTGTGGGCTTAGTGCATGGAAAGGTTAGGTGATAGAGTTAGAAACTGCTTCTATGAAGAAAGAATTGGTTGGCTGGAATTAACTGTTCCCCCTTGAATTAAGTGATGACGTCAAAAATCTCAAGCATTTTCTTAGACCATTTCATTTCTCAAGAAAGGAAGATTCTCTAGTATGGATGGGATCCAACTCAAGCATTTATCAATTCAGAAGGATATCAACTGAACCTGGCTATGGATAGAGAAATCCTATAGTAGTTCCCATAAAGATAATTTGGTCTTCCCAAGCCTAATGGCTTCTAATGGCTAGCCACTTGGAACAAGATCTTGATTCAAGAAAACTTAAAGAAGGGATTTCAAGGTCTTTAATTTTACTCTTTTTGCTAAAAAGGTGAGGAAGATTTAGACAATCTTTTACTTCATTGCTCCTTTGCAAGGGAGGTTTTTTCCTTCTTTACTTACTCATTTAATATTGATTTTGACTTTTCTACATGTATCAAAGATGTTCTTTTTCCCTAGAATTTTTATATTAAGTCCCCTCCACTCAAACAAATCTAGAATTCCATTCCTGTAGGTCTATTGGAACATTTGGCTAGAATGGAATCGAAGAATTTTTAAAGGGAAGGCAAGGTCAGCAGCTACTATCACTAGTGTCATTTGCAGAACAATCAGAGAACTACTTATTGTTTGGTGTCCCAACAATGGTAGGATAATTCCTAATGAGTCCTCAAAGCTCGAAAATGGAGGGAAGTTTTCAAAGGCATCCTTGATAAAGGAGTAGGAAGGAAGGTGACTAATAAAGAGGCTATGTGGAAACCAATAAGGACTGATTGGATTAAAATTAATTTTGATGGGGCTGCCAGGGGAAATCCTAAAAGCTAGTTTGGCTGGTATTTTTAGAGATGACAATGGGAATTTTCTATTATCCTTTCATGACACTCTTGGGTACACAACAACTAACATTGCCAATGCAAGATCCTTGAAATAGCTAGGGGAAGATGTTATTTAAATCTAAAAGTAGAATGAGACTCAAATTTGATTGTCGAGGCTTTAAGGAATAAGATTGGGAAATACTGACAATTAGCTATAATTATTGATGATTGTGTAGAGTTGTTATAGAATTTCTATGAAATCTCCTTTTCTCATAACAAGAGGAAACACAATAGTGTAGTTGGCTTATTGGCCAACCTAGGGGTGGAGCTGAATAGGTCTAATGACAAGATTATGAGCCTAAACAATCTTGCTAATAGTCCTAGTCTCTAGCGTTAAAACTTAAGACAAAGTTGAGAAGGAAGAAAAGCATTACCTTGAATGAAAATCCTTAATATGAGTTTTGGTATCATAATTATGGAAAAAGAAATCTGTTTGAAGTAACTAATGGAAATTGAAATTATTTCATTACTGCAAAGAAATCTTTATATCCCAGAACATGCTGGATTAGTGGACTGTGGACATATGGACTGCTCTCCAATCCTTCAGAGTAATTTTATATAAGATTCTAGAAAGAATCATCATGCATCCCGCTCATCGTATAACTCAATGGATCATTCTAGTAATCCAGAACAGGTGAATTTGTTTGCAGCCATCTTGATATGGATTTAATTCATTGATTGTATGATATTGCATCTGATCCAAAGCCTTTTTAGTGCAGAAAATGACAGGAACCCAAGATTTCATGTGGTGAATTCTGATGATGGGATTAATTTTACTGCATGTGTATGAAGACGCTGTAGACTCGTTTCCAGATTTATATGAGGCATGTTAAGAATTATGAAGGCACACTGCACTTTTACTAGCTCTGTTAAAACTTAAAACTAATGGTATTTAGCTCAGTTGCGGTTTCAGGTACGGGTATGGGTATGGGTGTAGAACACAGATTTACTATTGAGAGGGGTAGTGAATCAGTAGTAAATAAAAACTTTTGATCCTTAACAATTTAAACCTTTAATGAGCTTTATGAAACTTTAATCTGAAAACTGAACCCTGAAAGAGATGCAGCTACATAATAAAGACAATACATATGATTTACGTGGAAACCCAAGATGGGAAAAACCACGGTGAGAAACGCTGCTAGGATCTACTGTCCTAATCCAGCCTCACGAGTAATTCAATTACAATGTTTTAAGGGCACCAACCCTAAGGAATCACCCAATCCGTTACTAAAGAGCACCAACTCTTACTATCACAAACTCTTCAATCTGAGCACCAACCCAGCATCCTTGAGGCACCAACCATAGGATGTTACAATTTAGATAACTTATTCTCAGACCTTAAGTATTACAATTAACAGTATTAGATATATACAAACAAATTATCACAAACTGGATGTTGTTATCTTCAGATATCTGTAAACAACTTTACACTTGACAATCTGCAAACAAAGTATTAAAGTTTGAGGATTGACAATCTCCTTCAAGTTTCCTGTATGCACAAACTCAAGCCAAGAACATTATGATATCTCACTGTAAAAAGAACTGATCTGATTTATCCTTCAAATTATTTGCACTTACAGCACTCTTGAAACATATACTCTCAACATCTCCTCTTGTTCATTACTGATGTTTCTTTAGAAGACCATTATACTTAAAGTCTGATTACCTTCACATACTCTCACAGTCTTATCAGCATTATCAACATTAACTCTTTCAACAATATGCCCCAAATATGCACTAATATAAATAGAAGTAACTGTTATAAACAGTTTACAGTTGTCTTCAACTGACCATAACTGATTAGGACAGGTAGAGATTAGTTTAAACAGTTAACAACCTTTAAAAATAATAAATCAAGTTAATACTCATCTCCTTCGATGCATTTCTTGAACAAAATACAAAGCTTTTTGTCACCAATATAAAATGAAAAATGTTTCCAAACAAATCACTAGCTGTCCAAGACAGTTAGAACCAATTAACAACCTCTAACAACTGCTAACTTTCCACAGGTATAACTGTTCTTAACCAATGTATATTAAAACTTTGTCCTTGCTTAATGTTTCAGATGAAATCCCAGTTATAAATAGAAACCCATTCACCAATCAAACCTAGATACATTCCGCAACAAATCTGCCATTAATCATCAGTTTGAGAATGTAGAGGACATAATGGTAAGCAAAATCTGATCCTTTTAACAAAATTACTGAAAATTGATTTACTGTTTTATCATCATACTAACATGTTTCCTCTACCAGGTCTAAGGCACAAGACCCTCAATGATGTGCTGCTACCATAGAAGCCAAGGCTGATTCAATCTGGAACATCTAAACCTACAATCTGATCAGAACGTCTGCAATTTCAGAATCTATGCAAGTTTCGTGAATGCATCTAACTTGACATCAATGACAAATATACAAACGTCTAACAATGGGAACTAGAACCCATCACAGTGTCACGGCAATTAAAAATTTCCTTGGGTATATATATATATATAATGTTCAAAAACATAAATTATTACAGCGATACGCATAATTGCCAAAAAATAGAATATATATACCTCATTCACAATTTGCAAAAATGAAAATATGCAAATCTCAAAATGTCATTATACAATGAAAATTCAAATTAAATATTGATATTCTTCTTCATCAGTAGCATCAAGGTCAACATCAACATTTAATTCAATTTCGTTTGAACCACAATCAATTTGATGGCCACTCCCACTAGCTGTGTCAAGTGCAAAAGCTGGTTCAATTTCATTTTTTGCAAACATTTGACAAAATGCCGAATCATTCACAAAACATAAACAAACAGCTGCTACATACGCATAATGTAAATCAACTGAAATTAATATCATTAATGCTGATATAAATTTTATTAACCCCATGTTCACATGTACAGCTCACAAATGCATCTGAAATGATATTTAATTTTACTGCATGTATATGAAGACACTATAGACTTGTTCCCAGATTTATATTAGAGGCATATTAAGAATTATGAAGGCACACTGCACTTTTACTAGTTCTGTTAAAACTAATGGTATTTAGCTAAGTTGTGGGTTTGGGTAGTGTGGGAACTCCAACCCAGTACGATAGTATGACAAAAAATATTCGCTTGGTGTAATGTCCCCATTTTTCCAGTGATCACTCAAGAGTCCTAGCTTCACCTGTTAGCCATCTACGCAGGTGAAATCAATTGTTAGGAGATGATATTGCCACCAAGGAGGGCTTATATTTAGTCATTTTTTTGACTTGGGTGGTTTTATATCTTAGGCACTTTATAATAATTCATTATAGAGTTACTTTTTTCTATAATTAGAAAATCTTATAAAGTAACTTTATAAAAGTGCATTATATAAGGTTATAAACTTATAAGTTACTTTATGCCAAAATAGAAACTTTCATAAAAGTAACTTTATAAAGTTAAAACATAAGTGCACCCCATGGTTTGATTTCCTAGGCAAAGTATTATAACTTAAAAAGTGGTGATTATTTCATGATGAGATTTCCCTCAAGCTGAGCGCTCAAATTGGAGGAATATTCTCCATGGCATCTTGGAATTTTGCATCCCTAATTTGGGCGTGGGAATCAGGGAAATAAAAGAGGCTTCTCGTGAAGTTTTGGGCATTATTGGAGTTTATAATTTTTGAGAGAATTTTGCAATTGCAGGTCTGCAACGTCTATTGCAGGTGTCTGAGCTGAATTTCGAGACGGAAACCTTTAGATTTGGGTGAGAGGATAAAATCCCCCCAATATTTAAGCTATTGATTTGCTAAGATTGTTCATGCCAATAAGGGCCAAAAATAAGAGTTTGTTAGCAGCTACAGCAGGGTTACAGTCTGATTATCAGATCTGAGCAGGTATTTGGAGTTATTTCAGAGCTTTTGTGACATTTTGTGGACAGCCAATCATAACCCTAGCTGAATCGTACCATTTGGAGTTGCCTGGGACTTCAAAAAAATAAGTAGAAGGGTTTTAACTTGGCTCTTAGGTACAAAATTCATTGTTAGCAGCAAATAAGAAGATTACCCATGGTTATTTGGTGAAATCAATTCATACTGGAGCTACAGGAGCAAATCAGTGGGTAGAAGGCACACCAAATTGGGGTTTCTCCTGGGGAAAGTTGAGGAAGTGCATTGGAATAAAGATTTCTTCACTAAATTGTTTCTGATAATTATCCAGTAGATGAATAAAGCTCTCAGGAGTCATTGGTTGCGGTTGGAGGTGGTTCATTCAATCATTTCACCTGTTTAGGCCAATAAGTCACCCTCTATTCCCAACGTTGGACTCTTGGTAGGCCATAGTTGGCTTGGGTTGTTGAAATAATCATTTAAATTCATTTGGTCTTTGCTGATAAATAAAATCAGAGGTCTGAATTTTATTTCCAGTCTATTATTTTATGTGTTGTTATTGTTATTCATTTCTGCATTGTCAAATCCCAAGGCATAAACTTCAAAAAACTCAAAAACACATAAAATTCTTTCAAAACCTCAAGGCATTAATACGCTGGTCAAAGATTAATATTGAAACAAACTAATCAGAATTGAGCCATCTCCTAGTCGACATCTTTCACTTGGGTACAGTGTGTATATATATATAGAATGTTAAAAAATATAAATTATAAGAATAGTGATACTCATAATTGCCAAAAAATAGAATATCTATATACCTCATATTCATAATTTGCAAAAACAAAAATATGCAAGTCTCAAAATGTCATTATACAATGAAAATTCGAATTAAATATTGATATTCTTATTCATCAAAAGCATCAAGGTCAACATCAACATTTGGTTCAATTTCTTTTGAACCACAATCAATTGGATTGCCACTCCCACTAGCCGTGTCAAGTGCAAAAGCTGGTTCAATTTCATTTTGCAAACATTTGACAAAATGCCAAATCATTAACAATACAAGGAAAGTGATTTCACAAAACATAAACAAACAGCTGCAACATATGCATAATGTAAATCAACTGAAATTAATATCATTAATGCTGATATAAAGTTTACTTACTCCATGTTCATAGGTACAGCTAACAAATGCTACTGAAATGATATTTAATTGCTTGCATACTGGCATATTCTGATATAAAATGCTGTTACAAAGTTATGATACAGCTGGGATTGGATAAATAAAGCAAATGACATACCCAAAATGATGGGGAGTGAAATTGAGGTTATAATGTATCAAACTAGCCCTGGGTACTGCCTCCGGGTTCGCTGTGGGTCCTTCACAGAAGGACCCATGATGAACTTGGGCATCCAAGCAGTACCCTGGGCATACCCAGAGCCATACATTTATCCGTACTAGAGGGACCCACAGCAAACTTGGGCACCCAGGCAGTACCCTGGACATACCTAGAGCTGTACCAAGAGCCAAGCTTTGCCAGAAGTACCTGGTAACAGAGGTATTTAGTTCACAAGATGAATATTGTTAAAAGGCTAAGTTGTTGGTTCGGGTTCGAGAACTCGGTTTGCCAGTTTGGCAAAATTTTGAAAAGGGGTTTGGGTTTGTTTTGGGTTTGTTAGTCCAAAAACAATTGAAAAATTCTATATTAAGATTAGAATGTCACATAGCATCTTCTAAACAACAAAACCACCATAAAATTGTTAGATCTTGTCTGTGACTTACAATTGAAGAAGTGTTGAATGTACACAAATCATATCAGACTACTGATGATCATGAAAGTGGCGTGGGAATAAGAAGCTAATTGCAACTTAGCTTATGTTTATTTTAGGAGAAGATTGGGACTCTAAATTTGTGTGGAGATCAGTTGTTCTATTAAAAGTATTGTGTATATCTCAAATTGTAAGATCGATACAAGTATAGGGGTGTCTGTATTCTACTATTCAGTGAGTCCAACTGCTTAAGTGTGTAAGTCAAAAGTGAGCTTAGGGAACTGAATATTTCTGTTTCTGTTCATAAGCCGAGGATTGTAAATCAGAATGAGCTAATGCATATGGGTATTTTGCTGTTGTGATTGAGCACTGCTCCAGTACATTGTATAAGGTTAACAATTTCTGTTGTTGTTCTTAATAATCTTAAGTCTTAAACCTGCATGATAACTTGCAAAACAATCACACAAATCTGCAAGTCTGAAACACATATCTCTACAAACAAGAAACCCTCATTGCTATAAACTTTATAAAATTTTGCAAGAAATTGAAAATTTGGGTGCCCAGGCATCCAAGTTCGCCTCGGGTTCACCCCAGACAAACCAGCTTGCCCAGGCATCCAAGTTCGCCTCGGGTTCACCCCAGACAAACCAGCTTGCCCAGGCATGGACCCTGGCCGGACCCAAAGGCGGACTGGACCAGGACCCAAACCCAAACCGAACCGAACCGAACCAATACCAGGCCCTGAACCTAGCGAACCCTGCAACTTAGTTAAAAGGCACAACTCTCTTTAGAAATGACAAACAGTTTATAGGACCAACAGACTTGATGTTTTCCCCTTTTTGCACAATCTAGCAAATTTTCTTGAAATGAATTATTTATAGTAGCAACATTTACTTCTGATGTTGAATTTTGTTTTATACAAGTTTACTTTAATGAATGCAAAGTCTGCTAACCCCACCCAATGGCACCCTGCAAACCTTATCTATATTAGATTACATCATAAATAAAGAGAAACAAGGGCAAAAGATTACTGCCATCAACACCCTGTTTAGTATTGTTAGGAGCCTGAAAAAATTAAGTGACAATGTACAAATATATGGAGTACAAAACATTGATTTTGATAGGACTATAGCCACCATAAAAAATTGCATTCAATATCTGGCAATTGTATTAAGGAACGTGCTCACAAGAATGGAGGAATGTTTACAACGAGAATATTTTCAGCCCCTCCCTAAGCAAGTGGTTCGAGGGTATGAGACTGGAGTCAATGGATTTCCTCTTGATTGTACCATTTCAATCCACATTGTTCTCAGGCAAGGACCCCTCCTCCCAATCGGTTGGACACTGATCTCCTGAACAGTGGGGAAAATGTTGGAACAAGTGAAGACAAAGAAGCAAATAGCTTGACAAAGGTTCTGTTATCTGGCCACTATTGTTGTAATCCACTGCTTCTTTTGTTGATTTTGAAACACTGGTTTCCAATGTTTCCAGCCTCAATACCAATGCTAATACTTTTTTGAAAGAGATATTTTGTTAAAAGGGAAATTTTAGTGTATGGACCATCTGCTTTAAATTTCTCTCCCTGATGTGCTTATTTATTAATGTTTTTATGCTTTCATTGAGCTTAACAAGTCCTATTTTTCTATTTCTCGGTTTCTGTTTACTTCTTTGTTTTCTCTAGCATTAGTTAGGTGCTCTGGTTGACAGTGGTATTTGACTCTCAGATAATTGTTTTCCAGATAGTAATGAGGCTGTAATGACTTTGTCTATTCTAAAATGATCATAATCCGCATTTTATTTCAATCCAGAGGCATTTGATCCTGTAATTATCCCACCCATACTAATACAATCTTTTCAGGAAATACATATATTACCTACTAGAAAACTGTCTTACAGTAAATATTAGACATAAAATTTAGTTGCATGCTTATTGCTTCTAATGTACTATTAAACTTCTTTGAATTTTTAACCATGCAAACATAGGCTGATTTCTGGCCCATGCTAAAATACTTCTTCAGAAGTGACTGACAAGAGCTGGTTGTTTTGAAACAGTGTGGAAACCCCAACAATGTTTGCCTTGGTTCTAAAAGTATGTCATCATTATTTAGCGATACAGGTAATTGGTAAAGCCCTGGGTTACACAATAAATAATGTCGGGGAGTGAAATGAATGTGATGTGCATTCTGGTTTATCCCCTTTCTAAATTACTTCACTTGATGTCACTGCAGATGGTAACCAACCTTGTAGAGGCTCTCACTCTAAGATGCAATACAGCCCAGTTTCACATTTACAGACCATAGAAGATCAAAATGGGAACAATAATACAGATGGCCTGGACAATGCCAGATGCATAGGAAGTCGAAGGAGCTTGTCCTATGGACTTATTTCTGTTGTGCAGCACAATGGGAATTTGGGAAGTGGACACTATACTGTCTATCGTAAGGTAAAGGTCGGTAAGCAGCTCACAGAAGCACCTACATTGTGCATGACAAGTAAAACAGATTATGAAGAGGAAGCAACATTCATGGATGAGAAAGAGAACACAAACTCCAA
The DNA here is from genome assembly GCF_030272615.1 of Cryptomeria japonica. Taxonomy (NCBI): domain Eukaryota; kingdom Viridiplantae; phylum Streptophyta; class Pinopsida; order Cupressales; family Cupressaceae; genus Cryptomeria; species Cryptomeria japonica. The sequence goes on from NC_081413.1 coordinate 396,869,222, forward strand.
AGACAGTGAATTTGCCAGAACTGGTAATAAGAATATGGCTAACTCTGATGTAATTTGGTTCAGAATTTCAGATTCTCATGTAGAGAGAGTGACAGAAAAATGTGTTCTTGGAGCATATGCAAGTATGCTTTTCTATGAAAGGCTTGAAGATGCCGAGTACTAATCAATATCTATTGCAGTTGGTAACTTACTTTCTTGGTAATCCATGAACAATGATATATGTATTTTTCTCAGTAATAATTCAATGGACTCTTAGTGAAGATGTTCCTGAATTTGTTTGGTGTACCATCGGGTTTCTTGTATTGCTGATGTCTCCTCAAAAAACATGGTTGGAGCACCATTTATCAAGAGACAAGAAGTTGGATAGATAATTTTTCTGTTGACAGGCAGAGTCCTAAGTTCTTACCTTTATTGCAATGGGAATGCTGTAAAAGGTGTTGGGAATTACTGGTGGCACCTTAGGTGTGGTCTAAAGTTTTCTTCTTTGGGAAGAGATTTCACAATTCAATTATTTGGGACTGGGCTTTATTACAAGTGTCTCAAAACGTTTTTAATATAAGCAGCTCCCAGTCTGGCTTTTCAGAATATATTCATCACTCAAAATGAATTTCAAAGGTATATGTGCTATGAACAATTTACAGCATAGATGGTATATACTTATGTACATTACTCTATGGTCTTCGGCTAGATTTGGGTATAATCTTATGGGTTGAGCAATGCGTTGTCTTGCTGTGATAACATCAACTCTTTATCTTTGATACATTTTAGCTTGTTCAGAGAGTTGTAACAATATACCGATCAAAATTAGAGGGAATATGTTTTACCAATACAATCAAAAGAAATGTTTGTAACAAAAATCTCCGCAATTAGCATTGGTCAAATATTCCTTAGATTATTCTTGCAAACTCTACAAAGCGATAGGAAGTTTTGCTGAACGCTTGGGTTTAGATTTCTGGTGGGTTTCAGAAGGAGGATAATATTTTAGGATATTTTTGTTTCTTTCTAGGTGGCAACAAGTGTAGTTTTCAAAAAGAAGCATTACTGTAAAATTAAAAATCATCACAATTTTTTTATTGAAAACTGTTTCTGTTAATCCACAAAAGCGGTCTGTGATAGTTAATAAAAAAGTGGCTGGAACTGAATCAAACTGCATAAGAAAAGCAAGAGATTTTAACTATATGGACCCAGTATCTTAGAAGTGCAAGCATTCAACTTTTAATCACCATCAAAATTATAGATGTAAGATGAATTAAAAGAAAGTATGATCATGTTTCCTTTACAAAACATCAACGATAACTAAAATAGACGTCTATAAAAAAAACTACGAATATGAAAGTATGCAAGCCCATTGAGCACAGCAATGTAGAAAAAAACCATTTTGGCCATAGGGCAACCTCTCCCTCCGACAAAGTCATTGGTATCAAATATGGATCCTCAAATGTTTTTTTTAATTTTATCCCCTATTGAATTGGCAAAATTCCCATACCCAATCTCAGAAATTTACCCCATGGTAACATTAGAAATGGTGCCACCATGGCAAACCCCCCTAGCCCTATCCCTCCTGCCCACCACAATCATTGCAGTAGGGAGAGGGCTACTTGGATTGCAAACGGCAACAGCTACTGTCTCTATAGCCACCTCCACGTGAGGGAAAGTGATAACGGGAAAATTCAAGTGAGACTACGCAAACAACATAAGTGGGCATTCCACTATTAATCAATAAGAATTTGAAGGTGTTCTATCTCAAGCGGGATTTTCTCTCCTTGCATTTGAATCTAGAGTATAACATTTGAAAATACTATTACTTAGCTACAAAAAATTGGTAAACAATAATAATATGGTTGAAGATGACATTGTTTATTTATTTCCATTATTGAATTAGAATCTTAGTTAAAAAAAAGTTGTATTTGTCTAATTTGACTATATTGTGCATGTGGTAAAACCATAGATGGAATAGTCGGCGAGTTTTGAAAAATTCACGAGTATTTTCGACTTTAACTCGCACAAAAACTCAAAAACTTGTCGAGTTTTTGGTGAGTTTTTTCACAAAAACTTGGCGAGTCTTTGGAAAAAACTCGGTTGCATAAAAAAAAAGGCCCAAACATGTTAAAAAATTATCTAATTTTTTTTTTTCAAGTCACTCTCATTCTCTTCATTAGAATATATACATGAAATATAACATTTAAGTATAAGAAAGACACTTATACTTTAAGTTTTATTTCATGTATATATTGGCAGGATGTTTGAGAGTGGTTTTAAATCTATAGGAGTTATAATGCAAATTCTAGGTTTTAGAAGATCTTTTAAATTGTCAGACTTAGTCAAATTTTAGTGACCAGTAGGCTCCTATCAACATAAGTCACATTTCAGTATGTATTTTTCCTTTCTTATACTTCAAGTTATATTTCATGTATATATTGACAATATGTTTGAGAGTGGTTTAAGATATGTAGGAGTTATAATTCAAATTCTAGGTTTTAGAAGATCTTTTAAATTTTCAAGCTTAGTCAAATTTTAGTAACCAGTAGGCTCCTATCAGCATAAGTCACATTTCAATATGTCTTTTTCCTTTCTTTTACTTTAAGTTATATTTCATGTATATATTGGCAGGATGTTTGAGAGTGGTTGTAGATTTGTAAGAGATATAATGCAAATTCTAAGTTTTAGAAGATCTTTTAATTTTCAGACAGTCAAATTTCAGTAATCAGTAGGCTCCTATCCACTCTCTCTCTCTCTCTCTCTCTCTCTCTCTCTCTCTCTCTCTCTCTCACGCACACAGACACACACACACACACACACACACACACACACACACACACACACACTTTATTTGCCCCGAATTCTAGACCTATCTATCTTCCTATCACTCTTCCTCCATCTCCTCTTTGAACCACTCTCTATCTCAGTCTCTCCTCTCTCCCCCAAGATCTAGACCTATCTCTCTACCTCTCTCTCTCACCCTCAGACCCCTACAGGGGGTGCTACGCTCAACCTCATTTTGGTGAGGTAGAGGAGGCACATTAGACTCCTAGGACTAGACTTTCTAGTTCTATTGGACTAGACCCTCTAGTTCTATCTTTCCCCTATTTTTCACTAGAGCTAAGAAGAGGAAGATGTAAAATGTTTTGATGTAGTATTTACTTTTAGTTTTAGAAAAACAATTTGCTATTTCATTTTGTTTTAGTCTATCAGCAACCAGCATTCCATAAGAGGATGCCATTTTGTACCCAATTTGCGTTTAAAACAATCAAATATATTTAGACTCAGCTTGTTTCTTTTTTGTTCTCATTTATTGACTCATTGGATGTATCTCCTCACTAAATTTTGCAAAAAAAATGCATTTCTAATTAAATTGAAGCAATTTTTTAAGTTGTCGAGTAGTCGAGTTTTTCCCGAGTTTTTTTCCAGGCCTTGGCGAGTAGTTCAACTATGGGTAAAACAATTTCTCTCAATAATAGCATTTTCCACATAAAAAATTATCACTTCCATGGTTAGAAGAGAGTATGAATCCACTTTCAATTGAACTGACAATGAATGGAAAACCAAAAAGATGATTGAAAGTCTCAAGTTGATGGCAAGCAAAGCCCAAAGTGTGAGAAATACCCATATGTGGGAACTAGTCACTAGTTGGTATCCATGATTAAGCAAGCATTACAAAATATGAGCACCATTAGGTTTCAATTGTGAATCTTGAAGGAATGACAAGTCCAAGTGGAAGAAGAGGATAAAAATTCTAGTCAGAATTTATCACTTCATTTTAAACTTGTGGAGACAGGTTAAAAGCCAAGCCAAGGTTTGTATTAGTGGAAAGGGCACTCCAATTTTTTGTGAATATTATGTTGGCTTAATCATTTGAATTGCATTATAAGGTCAATTCTATTGTTTAATTGGATTTTAGATTCTAAGTTTGGCCAAAATTACCAAGATTCTTACTTCATTAGGAATCTATATAGTCATATTTAGAAATCCATATAATTTTTACCAATATGTTATATCTATATTGCATGCAAATATTTTCTCAACAAAAGCTATACTTGGCTTTACCCTCACTTATGGTTCAAAAGTTGAATGAAAGATTGCCTCTTCATTCTCATGTTCATGTGTGGGGTAGGAGATTTTATAATTTGGAAAGTTATTGCCGAACTCACTTGCCTAGTTTGCTTGGCATATTTTATATGGAGATCTTCATATTGGCAATGTCATGTTCATCAATGAGTTTCTAATCCTAAGTGTCCCTTTTGTAGACAATTTGAGCCTTAAGCATTTATTTTTGTTTTTTTTCTAAAACTTAGTTTGGTCATTGATACATCGTTTCTTCAACATTATTTAACATTAATTATTCTTTTGCACAATGTGCTATTGGGGGGATGGGCCTAGGCTTTTTAAAGCTAAAATTGCTCAAATTGGGTATAAGTTTAGTGTGGAGATCAAGTTTATTATTGGAAAAATAGAAATGTTCTCTATTCTAACAATTCAATTGATAAATATTTTTCTACTTCATTTTTTTTGTTATATCAAATGAGTTTTTGTATATTCAAGTGCAAGCCAAGAAGGTGGCTTTGGAAGTGGCCCACTTCCCAACACTATTGGATCATTGTTGTAATGATCTTTGCATGGTGGCTCAAGGGTCTCCATATTTGCCACCTCATGGCTAGTCTCTACACTAGGACAAACAAATGGGCATAGTGGAAATTCCTAGTAGCATTCTTAGAGCCAAATTGGTTGGTCTTTTCCTCCATAGGATATATAGCAATATGGGTGGTCAATCCCCACAAATTGGCTAGCACTCCTCTTTCATGTCTTTGTAGTGACATGTATGGGCTCCTTCTATCAAGCAAAACAAGTTCCATTATTTGGCTTTGTTAATTTCTCATCAATAAAAATTCTAGGAATTCTATCTCCTAAGTAGGAGGAACATAAGTAAGATAGCATTGCTTATGAGATATTGGAGAATGCCACAACTTGCTAGATGGAGATGGAGAGGCAGGCGTTACAAACTATACGACTGAGATTGGCCTCTATCCACTAGGTTTATTGTTCTTGATGCTTAAGTTCTCTTTATTGTTATGAACATGTTATCTAAATGATTCTTTTCTTTTGTGGCTTGTTTGATGTTTTAGCAATTACTTCCTTTTGGGGGTTATATAATAAATTGATCCTTTGGTTTTCCTATGCTTGACTTGGTTTACATGGCTTAATAACACATTTCTACTATATCCATCTTTTTAATGAAGTCTATAAACTATGTGTGATACAATATAGATCTTTATCATAAAAAGAAAATTAATTTTAAAAGTAAGTGCTTATTTTAAAAGAAATAATTTAATTTTCTTATTATAAAATATGTGGAATGACATCGCAACATGAAATAATTAGGAGTACATGATCAAGATAGAGCTAAATAAAATAGAAGCATATCTAGTGGGATATAGACCTTCAAAAATGTTTCTTGAGGATGAATACAGAGAAAAATTATTATCATGTTTGGATTGGAAAGCACTAGAAATTCATAATCCTAACAATTTATAGAACACATATCAGCCCCTTGAGTAATGAAAACTTGGGATATCATTTAGGCTAATCTCTTTACCAAAGATTTGTACTATCAATATGGAAGCCAACCTTGATGTGTATCATTCCATTCTACATCTTAGATGAGGTTCTATGCATATTTTAAGTTGTTGGAATGCATAGGTTGGTATTCTAGTAAGAGTCAATTGGGAGAATCTAGCTCTATGAAGAGAGGAGAGAAGATGGTCTAATGTAAGATTGGGAAAACCCTATCCAACACCTTCATCTCTATGTGGAACACACACTCCTATCATGTTGGCTTTCCTCCAAATTGAAGTATTTGTCAAGGAGAGTTTAGGGGCATTGAACATACAATGTGCATTGCCCTAGTGTGCTTTTAGAATTTGGTGATGTTCGCCTTCTTGAACCACTTTTTCTCGAACTTGAATCTTTGCCATAGTATTCAAGAGTTTGTTATTAATATCAAATTTGTACTCAATATTGGTGAACTTTATAGCAATTATAATTCTTTGTTTTGAAATTTCAATGAATATAAACTTGATTTATGCCAAATCTATGTGAATCTTGTAGGTTCTAAGTGTCACTTTCAAGAAAAACTATTAGCCCAAACATAAAATTTGGTTTGAAAGGTTGTAAAGCAATGACACAACTATAAAACTTATTTAAAAGACTTTGGATTGTGAAAACATGTTGTAATATTTTCATCAAATTTGAAAGTTGATTGGAGGTTCTAGCAATCCCTATATCTTCAAAATTAACACTATCCAAATAAATATGTTGTGACTAAAGCTAGTCTCATCTAGCCTAACAATAAGTTGTAGTCTCATCTAGGCTAAGGGTGATAATTTTATGCAACACATTTAATAGTGGGATGAGAATCCATCTTGTAATGGCTTACAAATTGGAAATATATTTAACATTACCCTTGATGATAAGTTTAACTAGAGGTTTAGTTTCCAAAGCATTAAATACAATGAAATTTTAAGGGTCAACTACCTCAGAAAAAAGCCTCCTAAAATTGAACCTCCTAATGCTAACGAACAAGAACTAACATGCTAGTATCTTTATAAACCACCTTATGCTCAAAGGAAAAATACTAAATTTGATCTAGCATATGTCAAATTGCAACACCCTATTCTAAGTGCAAAAAAATAAAATACTTCACCACTTTATGATATTAAATCGCACCAAGATTTAAAAAAAAAAATCCAAAATATTAATTTGAATTAAATGTAAATCTAGGAAACTATAGCACCTTATGCTAAAGGGCAAAGCTAAGTTGTCAATATCAACATACTACATATAATCATGCACATTTGCATTATTTATATACTAGAAATGATTGCTTGAGATAAACCAACCTAACTTTAGCTAAGTCTATAGAAACATAAGTAGTTTTCTAATTGAAAAGATAGGGTCTTGCAAGTGATTAAACATGACACACAATACATTTAAACATAGTCCACACTCTCACGTCCTCTTAAGAGGAAACAACCAATACAATCATAAAACTCATAACATTGTCATCAAACAAACACACTATTTGAAAACAATTACAACCTCACTCTTCATATCTTAGTCAACATGTCAATTATGATGTTACAAATATTTTTTATATGATGAATTTTTTTCTTATGCATTGTTCCTTGCTAAATCATTGAGAATCCTAAGTTGGTAAGCTCTTTGATAGATGAATTCACTTCTTCCATTGTATTTGTCAAAATTTATTGATCTTTAATATATTATTTCATTTGTTGCTCAAGTTTGAACACATGTTGAACAAGGTTTTCATTTGAGTTAAAAATTTCTTGAACTTGGAAAGAGAAGCCATTTATAATAAAAAGGGACTTAAAACCACTCATTGACAATCTATTCAAGATTTCTATTCATGGATGTTATTTTGGGCATACGTATTTCTTGTCTAAAATAACTTTTCCTTAGCTTTGATAATATTTTTCATAATTAATGTATAGACCTTGGTCTATGCCTTTGTTATGGATTCATGATGAACTAAGCTTTTCTATTATAACTATATGTCCTTTCAAAACCTAAACTTTTAGTGTACTGAAATTAATTTGTCATCATACATAATATGTCACTTAAGGGAGGATATCATTGTAAATAAACGATTGATCACTTTTATTCTCAGATTTGTGTGCCAACCACATACATTCATTATTTTGTGAAGAATCTAAGTAATATATAAAATTGGCATTCAACATTGAGGTTTCCTTCTTAAGACAAGTCACAATATCTAATTGGTCTTGTAAAACAAGTTTGAAGGTTGTAGAGGCAAGCATGGACAAGAATAATGCCCCATGTCACAAGCCCACAAGTTTAGATTGACAAGTGTAAAAGCATTTTTTAAAAGCTTGGGAATTGTTGACCTCAAATGGTGTTCAAATCTTGTGTACCTTAGAAAATGAGAAAATATAATAACATATAATTTGAAGTCATATTGTTTCATTCTTGACCATTCCTCATGTGTCAATCGATGTACATCCTCAAATCATGCTATTAATTACAAACAAAATGATGTGTTTTAAAGCTAGTATTAACTTTGGTATGACACGTGACTTACGTGTTTTCTTATTGGCCAAAGGGCAAGCATGTGGGTACCTATGTGGGAATGCATCATGAAGACAAAATAATTATCTTCCAAGTGGTATAATGACTAGGGCATGATGGGCCCATTACATTTATTTTGTGGATAGTTATAGTAGATTTTACATCATAGATTTGAGGCTACGTGCTCATTCCTTATTGGCATAGGAAAAAATTAAAAAAGGTTACAACTTAGAGTTATGTCATTTTGTCATTCACCATTACTAATATATCCATCAATGAGGAGCATAAGATCTAAATGACATTCAATAAATGTTAGATAGCATATTCAATTTTGAGATTTTTGCTCAATTAATTAACTATTTCCAAGAAGGGGTTCAGATCAATTGTAATTGTCAATCTCAACAAAGAATAATTAAGGGTCATTGATCTTGAAGTGATTTTTCCACTTTAAAGGGATTTATTAAGTATGTCATTTTAACTATCCCTCTTGTCATGATGTCTTTCATCTCTCCCACCCATTGCTCACCCATCCTAGTTGTTATAGGTTCAAATGCCTTGACTATAGTGTCACCCTCTACTTCGAACAAGCCTCCTCTAGCTTTGAAGTTGGCACCCTATTGGATGATGATCTAGACCCCAACATCATTAAGGTTTTGTACCTACCTGTGCTTAGCATTATGGTTGACCTTGGCATCCTAGGGTTTCATATTTGCCTATGCTTGGGGTTTGCTCCATTGTTATTCCTCTGGTACCTTCTATTAGTGAACACAACTTTGCCCAAGTAGCTAGGTCTTCTCTTGCTTGCCCGTTGAGTGAGAAGTCTCAAAAATCTCATCGTATTCCTTGTGCTACATCATCTCAAGTGGTAATGTGGTGGAAAATATGGATTTGTACTAGTGTAAAGGTCTTGTGGGTAGATTCTCCAACTTTTGGCTCTCTCTTCCTAATTTGCACAATTGGGAGTTAGATTTTTGGAGTCTTCTTGTGGCTAGTAATATTGAGCTCTTCTATTGTGTTGAAAGTTTTTCCATTGCTTCCTTTTCTTTTTCTAATAACAAAAAATGGCATTAGTTGTGGGTTTGGGGAGAGTACTCTCTCTCTCCATTAAACCTTACTCAACCTTTGTTAACCCCTTATAAAACCACTCAATGTGTATTTGGTGTGGGTTAGGATTTCAAATCTCTCCTTTCAATTTTGGGAGGATTCTTATTATGAGGCCATAAAAAACTCTACTAGTCGGTTCTTTAAGGTTGACAATTGCACTTCCTACATGAAACATTCTACCTTTGCTCACATACTAGTGGATATTGACATCTCCAAGCCTCTCCATGGGTATGTAGTTCTAACGGTTGGGGATAGGCCTTAGAATTGGCCACTTGATTATGAGGGCCTTCCTTTCACATGTCATCATTACTTCTCGATTGGTCACTTGGTTATGGATTGTATACTCTTGCATCACAAAGGAATTGCCATTTGTGGAGGAATGTTAATGGTGATCACTTGATTGTCTACATTACTGTACTCTGTCAGATGACTCCCCCAAGGATGATGAAAAGTCCTTAGCTTCTAGTATGACCTTATCATGCCCTACAAACCTTATTGGTGAATCTCCTTGCTCACATTGTGATTGAGCGTTTGATTTGTCTTAGGTACAAACTCCTCATGCGGTGGAAGGCCACTTTTTGCCTCAACATCTTACTTCACATGTTGATGGGCTCTTTGAGGGGGTTTATCCTCTTGCTTTCCCTTGTAACAATATTTTGGATGATAGTATCACTTGGATTGTTGTTAGAAGGAAGAAGGGTTCCCAAACTCATCCTCAAGTATTGGGTGAAAGGACAAATCTTTCCAGACTTGGGATTGTCTAAGGGGGACCTTAGGGGCCCCAACTCTCTCATTTTTTTGTAGTCTTGTTAAAAAAATTGGTTGCAGTTGTTCCTCTTTCTCTTAGCAATGTTGTTTCTCTTTTGTTCATGATCTATTCAGGCCTATTTCAAGCTTCCTTTTGACAACTTTGTTGAGGGTTAGGACCTTAGTTTCTTACTTTCTATCTTTTCATGTTTTGTACTAAGGTCTAAGCCCTTTCAAAATTACTGCTTACCTTAATAAAAAACTTATTCAATTTATATTGGCATTAATAAAAATCCAAACAATAGTTGAGATGATGCAAGAGCATCCATGGTAAATAGGAGATTTAAATTTGAAATTGGTATATTCAACCTGAAATATGGAATACTCCTTTTTGGGTGTGGTAATTGTGAGCTACAACTTGCCTTGACTCAAAGATACTTTTTTTAATGCTAAAAATTAAAAATGGGCACTCAAGAATGAGTTATTGAGCAGTTTCTATTTCAGGGTCCTGTTGAGTGGAGTTGATGGCATAGTGGACTAATATTCTTGGTAGGTTTGGAAGTGGAGGTGACAAAGCATCCAAAAGATTTGAAGGAAATTTACAAGTTAGGAAGATGCCTTTCCTTTGTTGGTTTTAATAACAATGGTGGTTAAAGGCAAGTTTCAACATTCGTCTTAGGATTTACCATTTTCATATTTTTGGGAAATTCAAGGGGAAGAAAATTTTTATCTTTGAAGAGATGACAGATTTGAAAATGGAGAAATATGATTATGAGTAGATTTCAAGCTTAAGATATGAAGCCATGTTGAATCTTGTTGTAGGTTAAAGGTTAAGAAGATAATTTTGCACGAAAGTGCATGGGGGGAAGAAGTGTTTTGGCTTGTAATTTCTTCTAGTTATTATGATTGATTTATTAGTTTAATATATAATTTTGTAGCATTATTTGAAGCCTATAAGGTTGTCATGCAATGCATTTGAAAATTTACTATGTAATTTGTTCATTTCTTGAACATTTGGATAAGATTATGAGAAGTGGTTTGTTGATTTTTTACATTTACTTGCATATTTGAGTTTAATTTTGTATGTGTTTTGGGTTAGGAGAATACCCATATAAGTTAAAACTTTAATTGATTTGCAAATGTGGTTTAAGAGGGTTATTTACCTATCATCATGAGAACAACCTTGTGTTATGTTTTTGATATTAAAAGAAGCCAAAATACAAGGGGGCTGACCCATGAGAGAAACATAGCAATAGTGGCAGACCACTGTCAACAGATCATCAGCAAAATTATAGCCCTCTTACTTTCCTCTATCACAAACTATGATCAATCTACGTGGGTTCAACAAGATATAAAAAAGATCTGATAAACATTTTAAACATTTGCCACGTAGGGCAATAGGTATATAAGTTCAAATATAAACAAAGACTAAAACTATTCGCCTGTAGGCTACTAAGACTAGACAAAAAACCAGACTTCCACGACATAGAAACAATTTACTTCTTTTTCCCATGGCTCCTCTTGGGGAGGAGCTTCCTTTCCCATTCCTTAGTGAGGAATTTGAAAGGGCCTTGTAGTCCTCATCCTCCTTTCTTTTTCCTTTGGAAGAACTTTCTTGTAGAAGGCACAGGGTGGTCGTCGAGCAACACATCACATTCAACGCAAATTTTGAGACATCATGCATCTTGTTTTCCATCGGCTCCATCCTGCTGGTGATTTCCTGCACATTATCAAACAAGGCCTCCACTTTCTTACCCAACTACACCAGGTTGATGTCATCCTCCTCATTTATGTTGCTTGCCTCCTCCACCACCATAATCTTCTCAAATATGAGAGTCGGGGAGGGAGAATTTGTTTGGGACTTGGGGCCAGTCTTCGAACTCCTACAATAGTTTAGGCTTTTAGAGACGTGGGTGGAGATGATAGAGTGGGGGGTTGAAGTAGAGTGGAAGAGGGCCACATTCTTAGTAGGGCTTAAGTTCCAAGTGTCATGCGAAGAGGATGGGTCTCTTCGAGGTTTTTCAGAGGGTTTGAAGGCCAGTCTCACTGAATGGTGGGGGGTGTTGGCATCGTCAGTGATTTCTATATCAGAGTCAATCTCCTGGATTTTGACTTTCTTGGGGGTTTTAACATCTTCAGGGGGGCACTTTTTACTTTTCTTGCTGCAAGAGCCAATTTCTGGTAGCCGAGGAGGGCTAGCATCATGTTTAATGGTAGAAAGGGTAGGGGGACTGTTATCAACCACATTCTGGACGAACATAGTACGAGGTAGGAAAAGGGCCAGGTGGAAGTTGTAAAGACACAGGATTAGGCCCCAGTGAAGAATGGGGAAGTCTTTTCCTTTTTTATTGGCCTCAACAATGTCCTTGACATTAGAATCCAATGAATGCAGCAGGAAAAATAGAATGGAAATGTAATCTTTAATTCTTAGGTGGTTAAGGAATGGGAGATGGTAATAATATAAGATTCCATACCTTCCCTTTAGAGTGAAGTATTTCATCACGATGCAGTAGACCTCTTCCCACGGATTCGGAAGCTCCTCCTGGTTGAAACCGCCTGCTCTCTTCACTGGGTTTTTGCCTTCATGAAAGAACTGGTTTAGACTGGTGCTATCAGAAATGCGGCTCTGCTTCTTCCACTTCCTCCCCTCCATAGATAGACCCGTCGCTTGGGCAATGAATTCTTCATTTATTTTGAAGGAGATCCCTCCCATAGTAACTCTTTTGTCCTCCCAAGAAGCCACAAATTGCTTAGACAATTTCTCATCATTCCCCTTCATGCTTTCCATGAATTTGTCTATCCCGCCTTCTGAACAGACAAACCACACCGTCGACTTAGCTTTAAACTCATCAGTTTTGTCAGGTTCCAGTCTAAGCCTGTCACCCCCCATTGTCATTTCCTCCATCTTAGTAGAGCAGAGGTAAAACAGGGTAGCAGAAACGCAGAGCCGAAATAGGGCCAAAGCAGGGTTATGGTACAAACTTCGCCAGTCTTGAGGTAAAAGCATGAAATAAGCGGTGTGATTATTGCATCTTATGTCTAAGTAGATATCGAATTCATGAAATCTACTAAATTCGTGCGGACCCTCAATCTAGCCAATATGATTTGACCTCTCCCATCTATCGCCTTTATCGCCGCCAATAAACTCATTCCGAATAATAATTAGGAAATATTCATTCCTGATGTTAGTACAATCATCATAAACACATCCCTTTTGAGAGTGATGACAAGGCCCTCCGTCGCTACATGATAGACCGGGCCCATGATGGGTGGGATTCCCTTCTAATTTTAAAATTTGAATATTGGCTCTCTTCATCTGGTAAAGGTTATACGGGTTCATCATTGGACTTGGTTTTTTTCCATCTCCAAGATCACCTTGGTGGTAATTGATAGCAAATTGGGGTTCTCCAACATCGTAAGCCGTTCTGTAGCCTTCCTGATGAATACTAAGAGGGGGGGTGAATTAGTATGCCAAAAATCTTTGCACTTAAACACTTTGCAAGACTAACAGTAAACCGATAAAACAGTTTAACAGACAAACCGGTTAACAAACATGCAAACCAAACAGCTAATAATGCATTCACCCACAGAAGCACAAACACCATAACACAATAGATTTTGACGTGGAAACCCAAATGGGAAAAACCACGGTGAGATGGAACTCACAAGTCACTATCTGCAGAATAGGAACCAGACCGGTTAAGATCTTACAATGTTCTTTACCAGAACAGATCCTGTTAGGAATCTCAATCTCTGTTAGGAGATAAGTCTAATTAAAGACTACCTTGCTAGAGGATTTTAGATCCACAGATGTGAACCACGTTGTTAGAGGATTTACAAAAAGGCTTTTGGGCCTACCCGGTTAAGGGCTACAGACTTGTCAAAGATGTGAGTAATCAACAAGTGTTTGATCTATCTAATAGCACACACTGCTCGGTTAGATCCTTGATAGCTCGTTCTTAATGCACTCCTGTATTACTTCAGTCTTCTACACATTCATATTCTTTCCAACTCCTCAACCACCTTAAACCCTAGCAACAACATAAACTTTTGCTGCGACCTCATCAACAACCTAAAACCCTAGACATGATGTCCTTATAAAGGAATCTGATTTCATGTCGGTCCAATAGGATTACATTACAATTTCCTAGGTTCAATGAACCTGGACATACTTGGTACCATGACACAAAAAGCACCATTAATGTGTCGGCACCATCAAACAATCGGTGGATGGTAACTCATCACAAAATGTTGGTTGGTAACTCATCATAGAGTATTACCGGTTCATACAAAATGTCGGTTGCCGGTTTGACAAAAATGAAGACCGGTAAAAATGTGTTATGTCACTTTAATCCCTCGTACCACTTGGGATCCATGAACCGCTTGGGGTCAACGTGCCGCTTCAGACCGGGAAACACATTCTGCAAAACATCAATAGTCTAAAGACTATAATTCAACATACCGGTTGGAACAAATACCGGTTGTGCTCTAACTTATACATATAAAGAGGATCTCAATGCAAGTGTGTGTCCATCAATGACAATCACAACATAAACATAAAAAATGCCAACAATCTCCCCCTTTGGCATTGATGGCAACACTTAGGAAAATAAAATTTTGACATCTAAGTGTTTTACAACAGAATCATGCCATTAGCAAAATTGCTCCCCCTAAGCATATACACTATCCCTTTAACAATACAATGTATAGCACTTTTGCATATAGAGCATAAACATTGAGATATTTAGAGCATATAATCAAAATTTTGAATTTTGATTACTAGATACTTCTCCAAATAGAATTCTTCTCCTCGTTTGCCAATAATGACAAAGTACAACTAAACAACCCTGTTTTCATTTCATATTAAAAATAATAAAAGTTTATGACAACAAGGAATGATACTTCTCAAAAATAGATTTAAAGTCCTGCAAGAATTGTTTCATCGACAAAGACCAGGACTCAAGTAGGGAGGTGGCTACTTCTTGCTCTATCTGCATCTGGGAGACTTGTTCTTCCATGGCATCAATTGTGCTCATCTCCTGTGTAACTATTAAGGCATCCAGGTTCAGATAGCACTTCTGAAGAATTTGCAATCGTGGGAGTAGAACCAATTGTAGCTCCTGCAAATCTCTAGACTGAGTGCTGATCTCTTGCTCCATTTTTGCTGACTGGATGTGAAACTGGTGAACGGTTTGCCCATAAGTTGTAAAGGAATCATAAGGCGGCTTGAATGTGCTCAAGTAGGACTACAAGTTTGTTTCAAGTTTTTGCTTTTGAGCTAGCACATCATCATAGAATAGATGGGGTTGGCAGATCTTGCTGAGTAGCAGATTCCCCTCATCTAGAGTGTCCCTTATATCCTTTTGTTCTTTCTTCAGTTCAGTTCGGAGCTCATTCAACTTCTTCACCAGAGCTATATTAAGAGCTTTTTGATGCTCCTTCTTGACATTAGCCTTTGCTGCCTCTTCAAGGCTCTGCACCTGATGTCCATCTGGGTGCTCTTCTCCACTTCTCCTTCCTTGTCCTCTTCCGCTTTCTTCTTCTCCTCTTCTCTCCTCTTCTCCGCTTCCTTATCCTCCTCTTCCTTCTTCCTTTTCTCTGCTTCTCTCCTCTTTTTCTCTTCTTTTTCTTCCTCTTCCTTCTTCTTCTTTTTCTCTGCTTCCTTCTTCTTCTCCTGTTCCTTATCTTCTTCTTCCTTCTTTTTCTTTTCATCTTCTTGCTTCTTTTTCTCTTCTTCATCCTTCTTCTTCTTCTCCTCTTCATCTTTCTTATTCTTCTCTTCTTCATCCCTTTTCCACTTCTCTTCTTCATCCTTTTTCCTCTGCTCTGCCTCTTCCTTTGCCGCTTCCTGTCTGTCCTCGGCTTGCTTATCAACCTGTTTAGCCTGTTGCTTCTATCCCGTTGCCTCAGATGGTGTTTCCTGAGTAACATCCTCAATGTCCAGAGCATCGACATCAATGGTGTTGATCGGTTCAACTACTGGATTTCCTTCATCATCAAATACTTCATCCGGTTTGGATATAACTGGTTCTTTTTTAGCTTGCCGGTTGGCTAGACACGCTTTTGTGAGTCTGGACAACGGTTCTCATATATAGATGAGTGTCTTTTTCGACATCATCAACTCTACCTTCTAACAGCCAGAGTCTTCTTCTTCTAGTGAAGAAGAGTCCTTTATTTTGGTCAATAACATCAAACAATTCAGAATTTGATAGGTCGGGAAATTACTGTGCAAAAAATTTCTCCCTAATTTCCTATTCCTTTTCTATGGCAATGCGCCATCTATTATCTAATGACATATATAAATAATTCGGTGTCTGAGACTTAATCTCTGAGGGTGACCGGTCATTAACACATAAATACTGAATTATTTCCTTTTCAACCGCTTCCTTTTCATCATTATTAAAGTCATCAAAAAACTCAATTAAGTCATTTAGCACTTTTCTCCTAACATTCTTTATTGTTCTTTGACAATGTGTCAAAGGTTTATAGGAGGATATATCTATATTTACCGGTTGAGATGATGTTGGTTCATTCTTTGTCTTCCTCTTTGCTTGACGTGTTTTCTTTGGCTTTTCCTCAGACACAGTTTCTTCGAGTCTGGAGAGGTATTCCTTGTCTTCCTCTTTCTCTCGAACACTTTAGCCGGTGCTGCTTCTGGTTTTTTCTTGGCTAGTGACCGCTTGGTCACTTTTGGAGTTGCAGTAGTAACTGGTGCTGATGCTGCAGGAACTGCCTTTGCCTTCTTTACTACCAGTTCTTTTTCTTTCATTGCTGGTGGTTCCTCAACCGATGCTATCCTCTCTAGGTAGGTGCCAGTTCTCTTTGCCTTAGGATCAAGTGGTGAGGCAATAAGGGTAGAGGCATACCCTTCTAGCATATCGTACATCACCTCATAGCCCATTGGCTCCACTTCTTCCTGTCTAGGCTCAACAGCCTCCATTATGCATTTATCTACTTGAATGGTGAAGTAGATATCGTCTTCATATTTCTTGACGATGTCATTTGATATCCTCACTCTTTGGCTTATTTTCCTTCTGAACTCATCAAAGTACTTGTTCAGAACATCAGGGTAGCCGATTCCAATTGCTTCAATGCTTTCCTTGATTTGCTTGGTCACCGATTGGTCACCAGACCATTGAACATCTCCTACTCTTGGAAAGTAGCCTTGGAAATAGAAGAACAACCCAACTAGTAGTTGTCCAAACTTGAACCTAAGTGCATTATCCTATTTGATCGACTTTAGATTCAACAAGAGTTGTCTCTACATACTGGTGCACAGATCAAATGATGCATCCTCCTTTATCATCCGGTAAGCAACATTTACCGCTGCAATAGATACAGAGTTAATTGTGCTGGCTGAGAATGTCCAGTATCCAATCACCATGCATGCATACTTCACAAGAAAATCCTTCAAAGAATTTACTGTCATGCCTCGTGAGTCGCTCACTGAATCGGTGAGCTTGGACATTTCAGTTTTGTGTACCGTCCTCAGTGCTGGCACTTCCCTTGTATTGTAGAATCCAGTGACTGCATGAATTGCCTGCGGCGTGATGTCATGTGTTCTCTCCAGGTACATCTTATCATCATGGACTCTGCTCAGAATGATCCTTATATGATCCTCTGTGAAATCTTCCAGGAAGTAAACAACATTGTGGAGCTTTTTCTTCTCCAAAATATTAAACTCTGGTTTGATCTTCTTATTTTTTCTACAAAATAAACCTAACTGGGTGTGAATAGCTAGAGACCCTAGGTCTTCTATCTTGCAATCTATGTAGTCAGAAATTCCCTCTTCTACTATCACACCAGCCGGAACTTGTGATAGGGTATTATACTTGGACTTCCGTTGAATAAAACTTGCAGACTTGATAGATGCACTAGAACTGGTATGAGATGCGGAAGCCATGATAGAAATCTTAAGAACTCAAGAAATACCTTTTGAAACATGTGAAATTAGGGCTTTTTGATTCTCCTTCACTTCACACTCCATCGGTTGCTGAATCACTACTTTGTGTTCTCCACTTGATCGTTTCCAATTTGAATTTGAATCTCCTTCGCGGTTTCTCAATTTCTCAAAATCTCTGCTCAAATCGCCTTTTCGTCGCTCTGCTCTTTGAAAAACTTTTCTTCCCTCGAAGACTGATAGTGAGAAATGACTTGAAAAATGCTTTTAAAAATATTCCTCACCTACTGTCATTAATGCTCCTCCATTAGGGCGTAAACCCTAATTTGCCTTTTTACCGTTTCTGGTCTTTTGCCAAATGACAGGTATAACATACTAGTTAAGGTCTTTTACTGGTGTAAACCGGGGGTTCGAAATATTTCGCCGTTTGCTCCCCCTAAGCTTTTTGAAGCTTAGTTTGTCGGTTCCGTGATTTCCTCACTAGGTGCAGAAACCGGTTTCTTGTAACACCTCTAGTTTCTCCTTCCAGATTTTGTTCATGTCCGCTTGAACAGTGTCAACATCAATGTTTCCTTCCGGAGTGACCGATATATCATCAGATATGTTCTTTCTTGATCTACAAAATCTGGCAATGTGACCCAGTTTGTTGCAGTGATAACAGACCAATCCAGGTGCTCTCCAAGGTCCATTGTTCATGTTTCCATTCTTCCTTTTGCATGTTGCAACAGTGTGACCATGACCATGACATATCATACAATTTTCTCTCCATCCGGTTGTTGCTTGATAACCACCGCTTCTTAGCTAATGATTGAAGGCATTAAACAGATTGTGATTCCGGTTCACAAAAGGCTCAAGACTAGCTCCTTGGGTCCTCTGAGGATATCTTCCAGTGTTATTCATAACAGACCCGCATTCAGATGCTCTATGCCCATACTTGTTGCATGCATAATAGTTACCATCAAATCTATAGGATCTAGGCTTATCATTTAGGAAATAAGGAAAATTGTTGTAAGCCTTACTCCTACACACATTTGCAGTGTGTCCTTCTTTAAGGCAGTTGAAACAAACAGGTTTAAACTTTTGCTTACCTTTATCCTTTGATGCCGGTTGTTTCTTTGATGTTCCAACATTTGTACCAAAGGTCTCACCTTCCTCATGACCGGAATAACCAAGTCCATTGGTATTCTTCACTGGTTTGGCAGATTCAAGCTTTTGCTCTAGCTTGACAGTACTCTTGTTGAACTTAGCAAGTATTTCCTTTGACTCAGAGAGTTCTTTGGAAATAGCAGCATTTGTTTCCAACAAGTTTTCATTCTCAGAGATGGTAGTGTTCAGTGCATGTCTTCCTTTTCCACTTTTCTTGCATGGAGTTGAGCATTTAGGGCACTCATCTCTTATTTCAGCTTGGAGATCTCATGATCTCTTTCCTTCACCAGATCTTCAGCTTTCCTCCGGTTCTCAAGCTCTTGACACATCCAGACAGTCAGTCCTTCCAACTCCTTTCTCAGGTTGGAGTTTGATTCATTCAACTTATTTACTTTAGCAATTAGGGCTTCCATGTCTGCTTCATCTAAAGAACTATTTTTAGACAGTCCTTCCAACTCCTTTCTCAGGTTGGAGTTTGATTCATTCAACTTATTTACTTTTGCTTGAGATGCCTTGTATTTGACCATAAGATCATCATAGGCTTTCTCAGACTGAGTGAGTCGGTGGGTAAGTTCCCTCAATGTGTATTCCCCCATATCTCTTTCCAAGTGGTTAATCTTATAGAAAGGTTGGCTCTGATACCAATTGATGAATACTAAGAGGGGGGGGGTGAATTAGTATGCCAAAAATATTTGCACTTAAACACTTTGCAAGACTAACAGTAAACCGGTAAAACAGTTTAATAGACAAACCAGTTAACAAACATGCAAACCAAACAGCTAATAATGCATTCACCCACAGAAGAACAAACACCATAACTCAATAGATTTTGACGTGGAAACCCAAATGGGAAAAACCACGATGAGATGGAACTCACAAGTCACTATCTGCAGAATAGGAACCAGACCAGTTAAGGTCTTACAATGTTCTTTACCAGAACAGATCCTGTTAGGAATCTCAATCTCTATTAGGAGATAAGTCTGATTAAAGACTACCTTGCTAAAGGATTTTAGATCCATAGATGTGAACCACCTTGTTAGAGGATTTACAAAAAGGCTTTTGGGCCTACCCGGTTAAGGGCTACAGACTTGTCAAAGATGTGAGTAATCAACAAGTGTTTGATCTATCTAATAGCACACACTGCTCGGTTAGATCCTTGATAGCTCGTTCTTAATGCACTCTTGCATTACTTCAGTCTTCTACACATTCATATTCTTTCCAACTCCTCAACCACCTTAAACCCTAGCAACAACATAAACTTTTGCTGCGACCTCATCAACAACCTAAAACCCTAGACATGATGTCCTTATAAAGGAATCTGATTTCATGTCGGTCCAATAGGATTACATTACAATTTCCTAGGTTCAATGAACCTGGACATACTTGGTACCATGACACAAAAAGCACTGTTAATGTGTCGGCACCGTCAAACAATCGGTGGATGGTAACTCATCACAAAATGCCGATTGGTAACTCATCACAGAGTATTACTGGTTCATACAAAATGTCGGTTGCCGGTTTGACAAAAATGAAGATTGATAAAAATGTGCTATGCCTTTTTAATCCCTCGTATTGCTTGGGATCCATGAACCGCTTGGGGTCAACATGCCGCTTCAGACTAGGAATCATATTCTGCAAAACATCAATAGTCTAAAGACTATAATTCAACATACCGGTTGGAACAAATACTGGTTGTGCTCTAACTTATACATATAAAGAGGATCTCAATGCAAGTGTGTGTCCATCAATGACAATCACAACATAAACATAAAAAATGCCAACACTTCCCACCGCCGCCATGGAGTCCGCAGCCACATTCCCTTCTCTAAAGACATGTCGGATGGTGAAGCCATCAATATTAGCCATAAGTATCCTGACATCCCTCAAAATGGAATCAACTTTCCACCCAGCAGTAGGATCTTCCATTCACCGTTTCCACTATAATCTGTGAGTCACCTTCAATTTCCAGCTATTTAATGCCAATGGAATTGGCAAACTTTAGACACAATAGTAGAGCCATTCCCTCCGCCTGGGTGACAATATGGTTTTTAGGTTGCCAACATAGGCTGCCACAGTGTTCCCCATGTGGTCACAGATGATTCCACCACCAACCTGGCAGGAATTTTGGGCAAACCCATCAAAGTTTAGTTTATACTAATGGGGTTTTGGGGCTAACCATTTGGTCAATTTCCTTTTGTTTTTAGCACTGTTGTTGAAGACTTCGAACTCCAGGGGGAGCTTCCAAAGTTCAACATTTTTTTCTCCATCCCATTAGGAGGATTGGGGGGGGGGTTTCCACATTGTCACAGATATATTATCTAAAATCATCTTGAAGCAATTGTGGAAAACACTATCCGGGGGGGCTTCAGGATCTCTGAAAAATTCTGTTGTTTCTTTCTTTCCAAACCCCCCAGCAGATGTGTAATGGCATCTGTTTCCATAATTAGAGGATGAGGGGTGGTGGAAGGGGGGGGGGTGTCCATCAAGAAACAAACTGATTAATGTTATTATGAAAGACCCATTGTAGACCATATTTTTCAAGA